>NW_027136117.1:0-176431 GCF_039906515.1 Pseudorca crassidens
ATTAACACAGATACCTTTCCATAAGCCAAATATGTAATAGACAAGAGCTACTCCTTGCTCAACGAGGGACACACAACACCACATATTAAACGCCTAAGAATATACCTGACTAGTAAGAATCTTAAAACCTATGGATTTATATGTCTCCGAAAGAGAATCCAGCGTGTGTACAGCGGCATAAACGCAGCAGTGATAGGATTGCTGAGGTTCGGTGAGCAAATGCAGACCCTTTGAAGTCATATTGCATGGTACCCATTCCATGGGTCTCAACTCTCCAGGTTTAAGGGATTCTTCCTTCAGCTAAAACATGCATGTGGAACCCAGAGTATGATCCACCGTGTGATCGGGAAACGTGTTCAAATGTGTCTCAGTTTTCGTCCCCTGGTACTCGGGTGCAACATTCCAGACGCTTTACTAACACTCTCCCCACTTGGAGAGTCAGTGCCTTTAACCTCCTATTTGGCCCAGTTTGCAATTTCTGCGGAAAATGAACAGGAATAGGGAGAACCAATGAGAGACTAGCTGGAGGTGTCTGCCCGGGTAAATTTAACTCTCATTTCCCACCAGGAAGAGGAATTAACCAAAGGCTCAGCGAGCCATGCCGGAACCACACTAGGGCCTGAAGCAATCCTGCGGTGTTGTGGCCAGCTCACAAGAAAGCGAGTTGAAGAAAGGAGCTCAGGGGCACTGTAATTCACAAACCTGCAGAGTTATAAATAACAGCTATCGTCCAAAAATATATTGAAGTAAGGCTGCCAAGAGGACTTGAAAGCGGGGCAGAATTGCAGGAAACCGATTTCAGGAGGTAGACTGGAATTGGATGTAAAGCATAGGAAAAGAGGCAGAACGTCCACAATGATGCACTTGGCCAAAAAGGGCGTATGCGTTTTTTCCTGAATATATTCAGGAGAAAACTCATACGCCCTTTTTGGCCAACCAAGCAAGCTTGCAAAGGAAATCTGCACTACAATGAAGTCTCACTGCCCCCCGGTCAAAAGGTACATCTGAAAAAAGTGTAAAATCCAGAAAAGCAGGACAGGCCATGGAGAACTGGGAGCCTTGTTATGCTGATGGGCGGGATGTAAATTGCCAACAGCCACTCTGGAGAAGTGTATGATGTTTCCTGAAACATCTAAAAAACAAAACAACAGAGCCTAGGGCACTTCCACTTATGGTCCTATAGATTAGGGAAATTAAAATCAAAAAGACACAGCCACCCCAAAGTTTGGGACGGCTCTGATTACAAGAACCTCATTTACGGTACAAGTTCAATATCACAGAAAACGAAAAATGGATAAAGAAGTTGTGGTACTTACGTACAATTAAATATCACTCAGCAATGAAATCTATGTCATCAGGCCAGTAGCAGCATAATGAATGGATTCATGTACGATGATTCTAAGTAAAATAAGTCACACAGAAAAAGAAACATCATAAGGTATCACTAATACACGGAATGTAAACTTGGCTACACAGGAACTGAATTACAAAACAGAATAGGGTCTCAAATGTAGAAAACCAACTTATGCTTGCTTAAGGGGAAAGGTGAGTTGGGGTGCTGCATAAAGCCAGAGATTGAAATTAGCATAGATACCTTTCCATAAGTCAAATATGTAATAGACAAGAGCTACTGCTTGCTCAACGAAGTGGACTCAACACCCCATATTAAACGCCTAAGAATATACCTGACTAGTAAGAATCTTAAAACCTATGGATTTATATGTCTCCGAAAGAGAATCCAGCGTGTGTACAGCGGCATAAACGCAGCAGTGATAGGATTGGTGAGGTTCGGTGAGCAAATGCAGACCCTTTGAAGTCATATTGCATGGTACCCATTCCATGGTTCTCAACTCTCCAGGTTTAAGGGATTCTTCCTTCAGCTAAAACATGCATGTGGAACCCAGAGTATGATCCACCGTGTGATCGGGAAACGTGTTCAAATGTGTCTCAGTTTTCGTCCCCTGGTACTCGGGTGCAACATTCCAGACGCTTTACTAACACTCTCCCCACTTGGAGAGTCAGCGCCTTTAACCTCCTGTTTGGCCCAGTGTGCAATTTCTGCGGAAAATGAACAGGAATAGGGAGAACCAATGACAGACTAGCTGGAGGTGTCTGGACGGGCAAATTTAACTCTCATTTCCCACCAGGAAGAGGAATTTACCAAAAGCTCAGCGAGCCATGCCGGAACAACACTAGGGCCTGAAGCAATCCTGCGGTGTTGCGGCCAGCTCACAAGAAAGCCAGTTGAAAAAAGGAGCTCAGGGGCACTGTAATTCACAAAACTTCAGAGTTATAAATGACAGCTATCGTCCAAAAATATATTGAAGTAAGGCTGCCAAGAGGACTTGAAAGCGGGGCAGAATTGCAGGAAACCGATTTCAGGAGGTAGACTGGAATTGCATGTAAAGCATAGGAAAAGAGGCAGAATGTCCACAATGATGCACTTGGCCAAAAAGGGCGTATGCGTTTTTTCCTGAATATATTCCTGAATATATTCAGGAAAAAACGCATACGCCCTTTTTGGCCAACCAAGCAAGCTTGCAAAGGAAATCTGCACTACAATGAAGTCTCACTGCCCCCCGGTCAAAAGGGCCATCTGAAAAAAGTGTAAAATCCAGAAAGGCAGGACAGGCCATGGAGAACTGGGAGCCTTGTTATGCTGATGGGCGGGATGTAAATTGCCAACAGCCACTCTGGAGAAGTGTATGGTGTTTCCTGAAACATCTAAAAAACAAAGCAACAGAGCCTAGGGCACTTCCACTTATGGTCCTATAGATTAGGGAAATTAAAATCAAAAAGACACAGCCACCCCAAAGTTTGGGACGGCTCTGTTTACAAGAACCTCATTTACGGTACAAGTTCAATATCGCAGAAAGCGAAAAATGGATAAAGAAGTTGTGGTACTTACGTACAATGCAATATCACTCAGCAATGAAATCTATGTCATCAGGCCAGTAGCAGCATAATGAGTGAATTCAGGTACGATGATTCTAAGTAAAATAAGTCACAGAGAAAAAGAAACATCATAAGGTATCACTAATACACGGAATGTAAACTTGGCTACACAGGAACTGAATTACAAAACAGAATAGGGTCTCAAATGTAGAAAACCAACTTATGCTTGCTTAAGGGGAAAGGTGAGTTGGGGTGCTGCATAAAACCAGAGATTGAAATTAGCACAGATACATTTCCATAAGTCAAATATGTAATAGACAAGAGCTACTGCTTGCTCAACGAAGTGGACTCAACACCCCATATTAAACGCCTAAGAATATACCTGACTAGTAAGAATCTTAAAGCCTATGAATTTATATGTCTCCAAAAGAAAATCAAGCATGTGTACAGCGGCATAAACGCAGCAGTGATAGGATTGGTGAGGTACGGTGAGCAAATGCAGACCCTTTGAAGTCATATTGCATGGTACCCATTCCATGGTTCTCAACTCTCCAGGTAAGGGATTCTTCCTTCAGCTAAAACATGCATGTGGAACCCAGAGTATGATCCACCATGTGATCGGGAAACGTGTTCATATGTGTCTCAGTTTTCGTCCCCTGGTACTCGGGTGCAACATTCCAGACGCTTTACTAACACTCTCCCCACTTGGAGAGTCAGTGCCTTTAACCTCCTGTTTGGCCCAGTTTGCAATTTCTGTGGAAAATTAACAGGAATAGGGAGAACCAATGACAGACTAGCTGGAGGTGTCTGGACGGGCAAATTTAACTCTCATTTCCCACCAGGAAGAGGAATTAACCAAAGGCTCAGCGAGCCATGCCGAAACTACACTAGGGCCTGAAGCAATCCTGCGGTGTTGCGGCCAGCTCACAAGAAAGTGAGTTGAAGAAAGAAGCTCAGGGGCACTGTAATTCACAAACCTGCAGAGTTATAAATGACAGCTATCATCCAAAAATATATTGAAGTAAGGCTGCCAAGAGGACTTGAAAGCGGGGCAGAATTGCAGGAAACCGATTTCAGGAGGTAGACTGGAATTGCATGAAAAGCATAGGAAAAGAGGCAGAACGTCCACAATGATGCACTTGGCCAAAAAGGGCGTATGCGTTTTTTCCTGAATATATTCAGGAAAAAATGCATACGCACTTTTTGGCCAACCAAGCAAGCTTGCAAAGGAAATCTGCACTACAATGAAGTCTCACTGCCCCCCGGTCAAAAGGGCCATCTGAAATAGTGAAAAATCCAGAAAGGCAGGACAGGCCATGGAGAACTGGGAGCCTTCTTATGCTGATGGGCGGGATGTAAATTGCCAACAGCCACTCTGGAGAAGTGTATGGTGTTTCCTGAAACATCTAAAAACCAAAGCAACAGAGCCTAGGGCACTTCCACTTATGGTCCTATAGCTTAGGGAAATTAAAATCAAAAAGACACAGCCACCCCAAAGTTCCGGACGGCTCTGTTGACAAGAACCTCGTTTACGGTACAAGTTCAATATCGCAGAAAGCGAAAAATGGATAAAGAAGTTGTGGTACTTACGTACAATGCAATATCACTCAGCAATGAAATCTATGTCATCAGGCCAGTAGCAGCATAATGAGTGGATTCAGGTACGATGATTCTAAGTGAAATAAATCACACAGAAAAAGAAACATCATAAGGTATCACTAATACACGGAATGTAAACATGGCTACACAGGAACTGAATTACAAAACAGAATAGGGTCTCAAATGAAGAAAACCAACTTACGCTTGCTTAAGAGGAAAGGTTATTTGGGGTGCTGCATAAAACCAGAGATTGAAATTAACACAGATACCTTTCCATAAGCCAAATATGTAATAGACAAGAGCTACTGCTTGCTCAACAAAGTGGACTCAACACCACATATTAAACGCCTAAGAATATACCTGACTAGTAAGAATCTTAAAACCTATGGATTGATATGTCTACGAAAGAGAATCAAGCGTGTGTACAGCGGCATAAACGCAGCAGTGATAAGATTGGTGAGGTTCGGTGAGCAAATGCAGACCCTTTGAAGTCATATTGCATGGTACCCATTCCATGGTTCTCAACTCTCCAGGTTTAAGGGATTCTTCCTTCAGCTAAAACATGCATGTGGAACCCAGATTATGATCCACCGTGTGATCGGGAAACGTGTTCAAATGTGTCTCAGTTTTCGTCCCCTGGTACTCTGGTGCAACATTCCAGACGCTTTACTAACACTCTCCCCACTTGGACAGTCAGTGCCTTTAAACTCCTGTTTGGCCCAGTTTGCAATTTCTGCGGAAAATGAACAGGAATAGGGAGAACCAATGAGAGACTAGTTGGAGGTGTCTGGATGGGCAAATTTTACTCTCATTTCCCACCAGGAAGAGGAATTAACCAAAGGCTCAGCGAGCCGTGCCGGAACCACACTAGGGCCTGAAGCAATCCTGCGGTGTTACGGCCAGCTCACAAGAAAGCGAGTTGAAGAAAGTAGCTCAGGGGCACTGTAATTCACAAACCTTCAGAGTTCTAAATGACAGCTATCGTCCAAAAATATATTGAAGTAAGGCTGCCAAGAGGACTTGAAAGCCGGGCAGAATTGCAGGAAACCATTTTCAGGAGGTAGACTGGAATTGCATGTAAAGCATAGGAAAAGAGGCAGAACGTCCACAATGATGCACTTGGCCAAAAAGGGCGTATGCGTTTTTTCCTGAATATATTCAGGAAAAAACGCATACGCACTTTATGGCCAACCAAGCAAGCTTGCAAAGGAAATCTGCACTACAATGAAGTCTCACTGCCCCCCGGTCAAAAGGGCCATCTGAAAAAAGTGTAAAATCCAGAAAGGCAGGACAGACCATGGAGAAATGGGAGCCTACTTAGGCTGATGGGCGGGATGTAAATTGCCAACAGCCACTCTGGAGAAGTGTATGGTGTTTCCTGAAACATCTGAAAAACAAAGCAACAGAGCCTAGGGCACTTCCATTTTTGGTCCTATAGATTAGGGAAATTAAAATCAAAAAGACACAGCCTCCCCAATGTTTCGGAAGGCTCTGTTTACAAGAACCTCGTTTACGGTACAAGTTCAATATCGCAGAAAGCGAAAAATGGATAAAGAAGTTGTGATACTTACGTACAATGCAATATCACTCAGCAATGAAATCTATGTCATCAGGCCAGTAGCAGCATAATGAGTGGATTCAGGTACGATGATTCTAAGTGAAATAAGTCACACAGAAAAAGAAACATCATAAGGTATCACTAATACACGGAATGTAAAGTTGGCTACACAGGAACTGAATTACAAAACAGAATAGGGTCTCAAATGTAGAAAACCAACTTATGCTTGCTTAAGGGGAAAGGTGAGTTGAGGTGCTGCATAAAACCAGAGATTGAAATTAGCACAGATACCTTTCCATAAGCCAAATATGTAATAGACAAGAGCTACTGCTTGCTCAACGAAGTGGACTCAACACCCCATATTAAACGCCTAAGAATATACCTGACTAGTAAGAATCTTAAAACCTATGGATTGATATATCTCCGAAAGAGAATCCAGCATGTGTACAGCGGCATAAACGCAGCAGTGATAGGATTGGTGAGGTTCGGTGAGCAAATGCAGACCCTTTGAAGTCATATTGCATGGTACCCATTCCATGGGTCTCAACTCTCCAGGTTTAAGGGATTCTTCCTTCAGCTAAAACATGCATGTGGAACCCAGAGTATGATCCACCGTGTGATCGGGAAACGTGTTCAAATGTGTCTCAGTTTTCGTCCCCTGGTACTCGGGTGCAACATTCCAGACGCTTTACTAACACTCTCCCCACTTGGAGAGTCAGTGCCTTTAACCTCCTGTTTGGCCCAGTTTGCAATTTCTGCGGAAAATGAACAGGAATAGGGAGAACCAATGAGAGACTAGCTGGAGGTGTCTGGACGGGCAAATTTAACTCTCATTTCCCACCAGGAAGAGGAATTAACCAAAGGCTCAGCGAGCCATGCCGGAACCACACTAGGGCCTGAAGCAATCCTGCGGTGTTGCGGCCAGCTCACAAGAAAGCGAGTTGAAGAAAGGAGCTCAGGGGCACTGTAATTCACAAACCTTCAGAGTTATAAATGACAGCTATCGTCCAAAAATATATTGAAGTAAGGCTGCCAAGAGGACTTGAAAGCGGGGCGGAATTGCAGGAAACCGATTTCAGGAGGTAGACTGGAATTGCATGTAAAGCATAGGAAAAGAGGCAGAACGTCCACAATGATGCACTTGGCCAAAAAGGGCGTATGCGTTTTTTCCTGAATATATTCAGGAAAAAACGCATACGCCCTTTTTGGCCAACCAAGCAAGCTTGCAAAGGAAATCTGCACTACAATGAAGTCTCACTGCCCCCTGGTCAAAAGGGCCATCTGAAAAAAGTGTAAAATCCAGAAAGGCAGGACAGGCCATGGAGAACTGGGAGCCTTCTTATGCTGATGGGTGGGATGTAAATTGCAAACAGCCACTCTGGAGAAGTGTATGGTGTTTCCTGAAACATCTAAAAAACAAAGCAACAGAGCCTAGGGCACTTCCACTTATGGTCCTATAGATTAGGGAAATTAAAATCAAAAAGACACAGCCACCCCAAAATTTAGGACGGCTGTGTTTACAAGAACCTCGTTTACGGTACAAGTTCAATATCGCAGAAAGCGAAAAATGGATAAAGAAGTTGTGGTACTTACGTACAATGCAATATCACTCAGCAATGAAATCTATGTCATCAGGCCAGTAGCAGCATAATGAGTGGATTCAGGTACGATGATTCTAAGTGAAATAAGTCACACATAAAAAGAAGCATCATAAGATATCACTAATACACGGAATGTAAACTTGGCTACACAGGAACTGAATTACAAAACAGAATAGGGTCTCAAATGTAGAAAACCAACTTATGCTTGCTTAAGGTGAAAGGTGACTTGGGGTGCTGCATAAAACCAGAGTTTGAAATTAGCACAGATACCTTTCCATAAGCCAAATATGTAATAGACAAGAGCTACTGCTTGCTCAACGAAGTGGACTCAACACCCCATATTAAACGCCTAAGAATATACCTGACTAGTAAGAATCTTAAAACCTATGGATTTATATGTCTCCGAAGGAGAATCCAGCATGTGTACAGCGGCATAAACGCAGCAGTGATAGGATTGGTGAGGTTCGGTGAGCAAATGCAGACCCTTTGAAGTCATATTGCATGGTACCCATTCCATGGTTCTCAACTCTCCAGGTTTAAGGGATTCTTCCTTCAGCTAAAACATGCATGTGGAACCCAGAGTATGATCCACCGTGTGATCGGAAAACGTGTTCCAATGTGTCTCACTTTTTGTCCCCTGGTACTCGGGTGCAACATTCCAGACGCTTTACTAACACTCTCCCCACTTGGAGAGTCAGTGCCTTTAACCTCCTGTTTGGCCCAGTTTGCAATTTCTGCGGAAAATGAACAGGAATGGGGAGAACCAATGAGAGACTAGCTGGAGGTGTCTGGACGGGCAAATTTAACTCTCATTTCCCACCAGGAAGAGGAATTAACCAAAGGCTCAGCGAGCCATGCCGGAACCACACTAGGGCCTGAAGCAATCCTGCGGTGTTGCGGCCAGCTCACAAAAAAGCCAGTTGAAAAAAGGAGCTCAGGGGCACTGTAATTCACAAAGCTTCAGAGTTATAAATGACAGCTATCGTCCAAAAATATATTGAAGTAAGGCTGCCAAGAGGACTTGAAAGCGGGGCAGAATTGCAGGAAACCGATTTCAGGAGGTAGACTGGAATTGCATGTAAAGCATAGGAAAAGAGGCAGAACATCCACAATGATGCACTTGGCCAAAAAGGGCGTATGCGTTTTTTCCTAAATACATTCAGGAAAAAACGCATACGCCCTTTTTGGCCAAGGAAGCAAGCTTGCAAAGGAAATCTGCACTACAATGAAGTCTCACTGCCCCCCGGTCAAAAGGGCCATCTGAAAAAAGTGTAAAATCCAGAAAGGCAGGACAGGCCATGGAGAACTGGGAGCCTTCTTATGCTGATGCGCGGGATGTAAATTGCGAACAGCCACTCTGGAGAAGTGTATGGTGTTTCCTGAAACATCTAAAAAACAAAGCAACAGAGCCTAGGGCACTTCCACTTATGGTCCTATAGATTAGGGAAATTAAAATCAAAAAGACACAGCCACCCCAAAGTTTGGGACGGCTCTGTTTACAAGAACCTCGTTTACGGTACAAGTTCAATATCACAGAAAGCGAAAAATGGATAAAGAAGTTGTGGTACTTACGTACACTGCAATATCACTCAGCAATGAAATCTATGTCATCAGGCCAGTAGCAGCATAATGAGTGGATTCAGGTACGATGATTCTAAGTGATTTAAGTCACACAGAAAAAGAAACATCATAAGGTATCACTAATACACGGAATGTAAACTTGGCTACACAGGAACTGAAGTACAAAACAGAATAGGGTCTCAAATGTAGAAAACCAACTTATGCTTGCTTAAGGGGAAGGTGAGTTGGGGTGCTGCATAAAACCAGAGATTGAAATTAACACAGATACCTTTCCATAAGCCAAATATGTAATAGACAAGAGCTACTGCTTGCTCAACGAAGTGGACTCAACACCACATATTAAACGCCTAAGAATATACCTGACTAGTAAGAATCTTAAAACCTATGGATTTATATGTCTCCAAAAGAGAATCAAGCGTGTGCACAGCGGCATAAACGCAGCAGTGATAGGATTGGTGAGGTTCGGTGAGCAAATGCAGACCCTTTCAAGTCATATTGCATTGTACACATTCCATGGGTCTCAACTCTCCAGGTTTAAGGTATTCTTCCTTCAGCTAAAACATGTATGTGGAACCCCGAGTATGATCCAACGTGTGATCGGGAAACGTGTTCAAATGTGTCTCAGTTTTCGTCCCCTGGTACTCGGGTGCAACATTCCAGACGCTTTCCTAACACTCTCCCCACTTGGAGAGTCAGTGCCTTTAACCTCCTGTTTGGCCCAGTTTGCAATTTCTGCGTAAGATGAACAGGAATAGGGAGAACCAATGAGAGACTAGCTGGAGGTGTCTGGATGGGCAAATTTAACTCTCATTGCCCACCCGGAAGAGGAATTAACCAAAGGCTCAGCGTGCCGTGCCGGAACCACACTAGGGCCTGAAGCAATCCTGCGGTGTTGCGGCCAGCTCACAAGAAAGCGAGTTGAAGAAATGAGCTCAGGGGCACTGTATTTCACAAACCTGCAGAGTTATAAATGACAGCTATCGTCCAAAAATATATTGAAGTAAGGCTGCCAAGAGGACTTGAAAGCGAGGCAGAATTGTAGGAAACCAATTTCAGGAGGCAGAGTGGAATTGCATGTAAAGCCTAGGAAAAGAGGCAGAACGTCCACAATGATGCACTTAGCCAAAAAGGGCGTATGCGTTTTTTCCTGAATATATTCAGGAAAAAACGCATACATCCTTTTTGGCCAACCAAGCAAGCTTGCAATGGAAATCTGCACTACAATGAACTCTCACTGCTCCCCTTTCAAAAGGGCCATCTGAAAAAAGTGTAAAATCCAGAAAGGCAGGACAGGCCATGGAGAACTGGGAGCCTTGTTATGCTGATGGGCGGGATGTAAATTGCCAACAGCCACTCTGGAGAAGTGTATGGTGTTTCCTGAAACATCTATAAAACAAAGCAACAGAGCCTAGGGCACTTCTACTTATGGTCCTATAGCTTAGGGAAATTAAAATCAAAAAGACACAGCCACCCCAAGGTTTGGGACGGCTCTCTTCACAAGAACCTCATTTACGGTACAAGTTCAATATCTCAGAAAGCGAAAAATGGATAAAGAAGTTGTGGAACTTACGTACAATGCAATATCACTCAGCAATGAAATCTATGTCATCAGGCCCGTAGAATCATAATGAGTGGATTCAGGTACGATGATTCTAAGTGATTTAAGTCACACAGAAAAAGAAACATCATAAGGTATCACTAATACACGGAATGTAAACATGGCTACACAGGAACTGAATTACAAAACAGAATAGGGTCTCAAATGTAGAAAACCAACTTATGCTTGCTTAAGGGGAAAGGTGAGTTGGGGTGCTGCATAAAACCAGAGATTGAAATTAACACAGATACCTTTCCATAAGCCAAATATGTAATAGACAAGAGCTACTCCTTGCTCAACGAGGGACACACAACACCACATATTAAACGCCTAAGAATATACCTGACTAGTAAGAATCTTAAAACCTATGGATTTATATGTCTCCGAAAGAGAATCCAGCGTGTGTACAGCGGCATAAACGCAGCAGTGATAGGATTGCTGAGGTTCGGTGAGCAAATGCAGACCCTTTGAAGTCATATTGCATGGTACCCATTCCATGGGTCTCAACTCTCCAGGTTTAAGGGATTCTTCCTTCAGCTAAAACATGCATGTGGAACCCAGAGTATGATCCACCGTGTGATCGGGAAACGTGTTCAAATGTGTCTCAGTTTTCGTCCCCTGGTACTCGGGTGCAACATTCCAGACGCTTTACTAACACTCTCCCCACTTGGAGAGTCAGTGCCTTTAACCTCCTATTTGGCCCAGTTTGCAATTTCTGCGGAAAATGAACAGGAATAGGGAGAACCAATGAGAGACTAGCTGGAGGTGTCTGCCCGGGTAAATTTAACTCTCATTTCCCACCAGGAAGAGGAATTAACCAAAGGCTCAGCGAGCCATGCCGGAACCACACTAGGACCTGAAGCAATCCTGCGGTGTTGTGGCCAGCTCACAAGAAAGCGAGTTGAAGAAAGGAGCTCAGGGGCACTGTAATTCACAAACCTGCAGAGTTATAAATAACAGCTATCGTCCAAAAATATATTGAAGTAAGGCTGCCAAGAGGACTTGAAAGCGGGGCAGAATTGCAGGAAACCGATTTCAGGAGGTAGACTGGAATTGGATGTAAAGCATAGGAAAAGAGGCAGAACGTCCACAATGATGCACTTGGCCAAAAAGGGCGTATGCGTTTTTTCCTGAATATATTCAGGAGAAAACTCATACGCCCTTTTTGGCCAACCAAGCAAGCTTGCAAAGGAAATCTGCACTACAATGAAGTCTCACTGCCCCCCGGTCAAAAGGTACATCTGAAAAAAGTGTAAAATCCAGAAAAGCAGGACAGGCCATGGAGAACTGGGAGCCTTGTTATGCTGATGGGCGGGATGTAAATTGCCAACAGCCACTCTGGAGAAGTGTATGATGTTTCCTGAAACATCTAAAAAACAAAACAACAGAGCCTAGGGCACTTCCACTTATGGTCCTATAGATTAGGGAAATTAAAATCAAAAAGACACAGCCACCCCAAAGTTTGGGACGGCTCTGATTACAAGAACCTCATTTACGGTACAAGTTCAATATCACAGAAAACGAAAAATGGATAAAGAAGTTGTGGTACTTACGTACAATTAAATATCACTCAGCAATGAAATCTATGTCATCAGGCCAGTAGCAGCATAATGAATGGATTCATGTACGATGATTCTAAGTAAAATAAGTCACACAGAAAAAGAAACATCATAAGGTATCACTAATACACGGAATGTAAACTTGGCTACACAGGAACTGAATTACAAAACAGAATAGGGTCTCAAATGTAGAAAACCAACTTATGCTTGCTTAAGGGGAAAGGTGAGTTGGGGTGCTGCATAAAGCCAGAGATTGAAATTAGCATAGATACCTTTCCATAAGTCAAATATGTAATAGACAAGAGCTACTGCTTGCTCAACGAAGTGGACTCAACACCCCATATTAAACGCCTAAGAATATACCTGACTAGTAAGAATCTTAAAACCTATGGATTTATATGTCTCCGAAAGAGAATCCAGCGTGTGTACAGCGGCATAAACGCAGCAGTGATAGGATTGGTGAGGTTCGGTGAGCAAATGCAGACCCTTTGAAGTCATATTGCATGGTACCCATTCCATGGTTCTCAACTCTCCAGGTTTAAGGGATTCTTCCTTCAGCTAAAACATGCATGTGGAACCCAGAGTATGATCCACCGTGTGATCGGGAAACGTGTTCAAATGTGTCTCAGTTTTCGTCCCCTGGTACTCGGGTGCAACATTCCAGACGCTTTACTAACACTCTCCCCACTTGGAGAGTCAGCGCCTTTAACCTCCTGTTTGGCCCAGTGTGCAATTTCTGCGGAAAATGAACAGGAATAGGGAGAACCAATGACAGACTAGCTGGAGGTGTCTGGACGGGCAAATTTAACTCTCATTTCCCACCAGGAAGAGGAATTTACCAAAAGCTCAGCGAGCCATGCCGGAACAACACTAGGGCCTGAAGCAATCCTGCGGTGTTGCGGCCAGCTCACAAGAAAGCCAGTTGAAAAAAGGAGCTCAGGGGCACTGTAATTCACAAAACTTCAGAGTTATAAATGACAGCTATCGTCCAAAAATATATTGAAGTAAGGCTGCCAAGAGGACTTGAAAGCGGGGCAGAATTGCAGGAAACCGATTTCAGGAGGTAGACTGGAATTGCATGTAAAGCATAGGAAAAGAGGCAGAATGTCCACAATGATGCACTTGGCCAAAAAGGGCGTATGCGTTTTTTCCTGAATATATTCCTGAATATATTCAGGAAAAAACGCATACGCCCTTTTTGGCCAACCAAGCAAGCTTGCAAAGGAAATCTGCACTACAATGAAGTCTCACTGCCCCCCGGTCAAAAGGGCCATCTGAAAAAAGTGTAAAATCCAGAAAGGCAGGACAGGCCATGGAGAACTGGGAGCCTTGTTATGCTGATGGGCGGGATGTAAATTGCCAACAGCCACTCTGGAGAAGTGTATGGTGTTTCCTGAAACATCTAAAAAACAAAGCAACAGAGCCTAGGGCACTTCCACTTATGGTCCTATAGATTAGGGAAATTAAAATCAAAAAGACACAGCCACCCCAAAGTTTGGGACGGCTCTGTTTACAAGAACCTCATTTACGGTACAAGTTCAATATCGCAGAAAGCGAAAAATGGATAAAGAAGTTGTGGTACTTACGTACAATGCAATATCACTCAGCAATGAAATCTATGTCATCAGGCCAGTAGCAGCATAATGAGTGAATTCAGGTACGATGATTCTAAGTAAAATAAGTCACAGAGAAAAAGAAACATCATAAGGTATCACTAATACACGGAATGTAAACTTGGCTACACAGGAACTGAATTACAAAACAGAATAGGGTCTCAAATGTAGAAAACCAACTTATGCTTGCTTAAGGGGAAAGGTGAGTTGGGGTGCTGCATAAAACCAGAGATTGAAATTAGCACAGATACATTTCCATAAGTCAAATATGTAATAGACAAGAGCTACTGCTTGCTCAACGAAGTGGACTCAACACCCCATATTAAACGCCTAAGAATATACCTGACTAGTAAGAATCTTAAAGCCTATGAATTTATATGTCTCCAAAAGAAAATCAAGCATGTGTACAGCGGCATAAACGCAGCAGTGATAGGATTGGTGAGGTACGGTGAGCAAATGCAGACCCTTTGAAGTCATATTGCATGGTACCCATTCCATGGTTCTCAACTCTCCAGGTAAGGGATTCTTCCTTCAGCTAAAACATGCATGTGGAACCCAGAGTATGATCCACCATGTGATCGGGAAACGTGTTCATATGTGTCTCAGTTTTCGTCCCCTGGTACTCGGGTGCAACATTCCAGACGCTTTACTAACACTCTCCCCACTTGGAGAGTCAGTGCCTTTAACCTCCTGTTTGGCCCAGTTTGCAATTTCTGTGGAAAATTAACAGGAATAGGGAGAACCAATGACAGACTAGCTGGAGGTGTCTGGACGGGCAAATTTAACTCTCATTTCCCACCAGGAAGAGGAATTAACCAAAGGCTCAGCGAGCCATGCCGAAACTACACTAGGGCCTGAAGCAATCCTGCGGTGTTGCGGCCAGCTCACAAGAAAGTGAGTTGAAGAAAGAAGCTCAGGGGCACTGTAATTCACAAACCTGCAGAGTTATAAATGACAGCTATCATCCAAAAATATATTGAAGTAAGGCTGCCAAGAGGACTTGAAAGCGGGGCAGAATTGCAGGAAACCGATTTCAGGAGGTAGACTGGAATTGCATGAAAAGCATAGGAAAAGAGGCAGAACGTCCACAATGATGCACTTGGCCAAAAAGGGCGTATGCGTTTTTTCCTGAATATATTCAGGAAAAAATGCATACGCACTTTTTGGCCAACCAAGCAAGCTTGCAAAGGAAATCTGCACTACAATGAAGTCTCACTGCCCCCCGGTCAAAAGGGCCATCTGAAATAGTGAAAAATCCAGAAAGGCAGGACAGGCCATGGAGAACTGGGAGCCTTCTTATGCTGATGGGCGGGATGTAAATTGCCAACAGCCACTCTGGAGAAGTGTATGGTGTTTCCTGAAACATCTAAAAACCAAAGCAACAGAGCCTAGGGCACTTCCACTTATGGTCCTATAGCTTAGGGAAATTAAAATCAAAAAGACACAGCCACCCCAAAGTTCCGGACGGCTCTGTTGACAAGAACCTCGTTTTCGGTACAAGTTCAATATCGCAGAAAGCGAAAAATGGATAAAGAAGTTGTGGTACTTACGTACAATGCAATATCACTCAGCAATGAAATCTATGTCATCAGGCCAGTAGCAGCATAATGAGTGGATTCAGGTACGATGATTCTAAGTGAAATAAATCACACAGAAAAAGAAACATCATAAGGTATCACTAATACACGGAATGTAAACATGGCTACACAGGAACTGAATTACAAAACAGAATAGGGTCTCAAATGAAGAAAACCAACTTACGCTTGCTTAAGAGGAAAGGTTATTTGGGGTGCTGCATAAAACCAGAGATTGAAATTAACACAGATACCTTTCCATAAGCCAAATATGTAATAGACAAGAGCTACTGCTTGCTCAACAAAGTGGACTCAACACCACATATTAAACGCCTAAGAATATACCTGACTAGTAAGAATCTTAAAACCTATGGATTGATATGTCTACGAAAGAGAATCAAGCGTGTGTACAGCGGCATAAACGCAGCAGTGATAAGATTGGTGAGGTTCGGTGAGCAAATGCAGACCCTTTGAAGTCATATTGCATGGTACCCATTCCATGGTTCTCAACTCTCCAGGTTTAAGGGATTCTTCCTTCAGCTAAAACATGCATGTGGAACCCAGATTATGATCCACCGTGTGATCGGGAAACGTGTTCAAATGTGTCTCAGTTTTCGTCCCCTGGTACTCTGGTGCAACATTCCAGACGCTTTACTAACACTCTCCCCACTTGGAGAGTCAGTGCCTTTAAACTCCTGTTTGGCCCAGTTTGCAATTTCTGCGGAAAATGAACAGGAATAGGGAGAACCAATGAGAGACTAGTTGGAGGTGTCTGGATGGGCAAATTTTACTCTCATTTCCCACCAGGAAGAGGAATTAACCAAAGGCTCAGCGAGCCGTGCCGGAACCACACTAGGGCCTGAAGCAATCCTGCGGTGTTACGGCCAGCTCACAAGAAAGCGAGTTGAAGAAAGTAGCTCAGGGGCACTGTAATTCACAAACCTTCAGAGTTCTAAATGACAGCTATCGTCCAAAAATATATTGAAGTAAGGCTGCCAAGAGGACTTGAAAGCCGGGCAGAATTGCAGGAAACCATTTTCAGGAGGTAGACTGGAATTGCATGTAAAGCATAGGAAAAGAGGCAGAACGTCCACAATGATGCACTTGGCCAAAAAGGGCGTATGCGTTTTTTCCTGAATATATTCAGGAAAAAACGCATACGCACTTTATGGCCAACCAAGCAAGCTTGCAAAGGAAATCTGCACTACAATGAAGTCTCACTGCCCCCCGGTCAAAAGGGCCATCTGAAAAAAGTGTAAAATCCAGAAAGGCAGGACAGACCATGGAGAAATGGGAGCCTACTTAGGCTGATGGGCGGGATGTAAATTGCCAACAGCCACTCTGGAGAAGTGTATGGTGTTTCCTGAAACATCTGAAAAACAAAGCAACAGAGCCTAGGGCACTTCCATTTTTGGTCCTATAGATTAGGGAAATTAAAATCAAAAAGACACAGCCTCCCCAATGTTTCGGAAGGCTCTGTTTACAAGAACCTCGTTTACGGTACAAGTTCAATATCGCAGAAAGCGAAAAATGGATAAAGAAGTTGTGATACTTACGTACAATGCAATATCACTCAGCAATGAAATCTATGTCATCAGGCCAGTAGCAGCATAATGAGTGGATTCAGGTACGATGATTCTAAGTGAAATAAGTCACACAGAAAAAGAAACATCATAAGGTATCACTAATACACGGAATGTAAAGTTGGCTACACAGGAACTGAATTACAAAACAGAATAGGGTCTCAAATGTAGAAAACCAACTTATGCTTGCTTAAGGGGAAAGGTGAGTTGAGGTGCTGCATAAAACCAGAGATTGAAATTAGCACAGATACCTTTCCATAAGCCAAATATGTAATAGACAAGAGCTACTGCTTGCTCAACGAAGTGGACTCAACACCCCATATTAAACGCCTAAGAATATACCTGACTAGTAAGAATCTTAAAACCTATGGATTGATATATCTCCGAAAGAGAATCCAGCATGTGTACAGCGGCATAAACGCAGCAGTGATAGGATTGGTGAGGTTCGGTGAGCAAATGCAGACCCTTTGAAGTCATATTGCATGGTACCCATTCCATGGGTCTCAACTCTCCAGGTTTAAGGGATTCTTCCTTCAGCTAAAACATGCATGTGGAACCCAGAGTATGATCCACCGTGTGATCGGGAAACGTGTTCAAATGTGTCTCAGTTTTCGTCCCCTGGTACTCGGGTGCAACATTCCAGACGCTTTACTAACACTCTCCCCACTTGGAGAGTCAGTGCCTTTAACCTCCTGTTTGGCCCAGTTTGCAATTTCTGCGGAAAATGAACAGGAATAGGGAGAACCAATGAGAGACTAGCTGGAGGTGTCTGGACGGGCAAATTTAACTCTCATTTCCCACCAGGAAGAGGAATTAACCAAAGGCTCAGCGAGCCATGCCGGAACCACACTAGGGCCTGAAGCAATCCTGCGGTGTTGTGGCCAGCTCACAAGAAAGCGAGTTGAAGAAAGGAGCTCAGGGGCACTGTAATTCACAAACCTTCAGAGTTATAAATGACAGCTATCGTCCAAAAATATATTGAAGTAAGGCTGCCAAGAGGACTTGAAAGCGGGGCGGAATTGCAGGAAACCGATTTCAGGAGGTAGACTGGAATTGCATGTAAAGCATAGGAAAAGAGGCAGAACGTCCACAATGATGCACTTGGCCAAAAAGGGCGTATGCGTTTTTTCCTGAATATATTCAGGAAAAAACGCATACGCCCTTTTTGGCCAACCAAGCAAGCTTGCAAAGGAAATCTGCACTACAATGAAGTCTCACTGCCCCCTGGTCAAAAGGGCCATCTGAAAAAAGTGTAAAATCCAGAAAGGCAGGACAGGCCATGGAGAACTGGGAGCCTTCTTATGCTGATGGGTGGGATGTAAATTGCAAACAGCCACTCTGGAGAAGTGTATGGTGTTTCCTGAAACATCTAAAAAACAAAGCAACAGAGCCTAGGGCACTTCCACTTATGGTCCTATAGATTAGGGAAATTAAAATCAAAAAGACACAGCCACCCCAAAATTTAGGACGGCTGTGTTTACAAGAACCTCGTTTACGGTACAAGTTCAATATCGCAGAAAGCGAAAAATGGATAAAGAAGTTGTGGTACTTACGTACAATGCAATATCACTCAGCAATGAAATCTATGTCATCAGGCCAGTAGCAGCATAATGAGTGGATTCAGGTACGATGATTCTAAGTGAAATAAGTCACACATAAAAAGAAGCATCATAAGATATCACTAATACACGGAATGTAAACTTGGCTACACAGGAACTGAATTACAAAACAGAATAGGGTCTCAAATGTAGAAAACCAACTTATGCTTGCTTAAGGTGAAAGGTGACTTGGGGTGCTGCATAAAACCAGAGTTTGAAATTAGCACAGATACCTTTCCATAAGCCAAATATGTAATAGACAAGAGCTACTGCTTGCTCAACGAAGTGGACTCAACACCCCATATTAAACGCCTAAGAATATACCTGACTAGTAAGAATCTTAAAACCTATGGATTTATATGTCTCCGAAGGAGAATCCAGCATGTGTACAGCGGCATAAACGCAGCAGTGATAGGATTGGTGAGGTTCGGTGAGCAAATGCAGACCCTTTGAAGTCATATTGCATGGTACCCATTCCATGGTTCTCAACTCTCCAGGTTTAAGGGATTCTTCCTTCAGCTAAAACATGCATGTGGAACCCAGAGTATGATCCACCGTGTGATCGGAAAACGTGTTCCAATGTGTCTCACTTTTTGTCCCCTGGTACTCGGGTGCAACATTCCAGACGCTTTACTAACACTCTCCCCACTTGGAGAGTCAGTGCCTTTAACCTCCTGTTTGGCCCAGTTTGCAATTTCTGCGGAAAATGAACAGGAATGGGGAGAACCAATGAGAGACTAGCTGGAGGTGTCTGGACGGGCAAATTTAACTCTCATTTCCCACCAGGAAGAGGAATTAACCAAAGGCTCAGCGAGCCATGCCGGAACCACACTAGGGCCTGAAGCAATCCTGCGGTGTTGCGGCCAGCTCACAAAAAAGCCAGTTGAAAAAAGGAGCTCAGGGGCACTGTAATTCACAAAGCTTCAGAGTTATAAATGACAGCTATCGTCCAAAAATATATTGAAGTAAGGCTGCCAAGAGGACTTGAAAGCAGGGCAGAATTGCAGTAAAACGATTTCAGGAGGTAGACTGGAATTGCATGTAAAGCATAGGAAAAGAGGCAGAACGTCCACAATGATGCACTTGGCCAAAAAGTGCGTATACGTTTTTTCCTGAATATATTCAGGAAAAAACGCATACGCCCTTTTTGGCCAACCAAGCAAGCTTGCAAAGGAAATCTGCACTACAATGAAGTCTCACTGCCCCCCGGTCAAAAGGGCCATCTGAAAAACCTGTAAAATCCAGAAAGGCAGGACAGGCCATGGAGAACTGGGAGCCTTCTTATGCTGATGGGTGGGATGTAAATTGTCAACAGCCACTCTGGAGAAGTGTATGGTGTTTCCTGAAACATCTAAAAAACAAAGCAACAGAGCCTAGGGCACTTCCACTTTTGGTCCTATAGCTTAGGGAAATTAAAATCAAAAACACACAGCCACCCCAAAGTTGGGGTCGGCTCTGTTTACAAGAACCTCGTTTATGGTACAAGTTCAATATCACAGAAAGCGAAAAATGGATAAAGAAGTTGTGGTACTTACGTACAATGCAATATCACTCAGCAATGAAATCTATGTCATCAGGCCAGTAGCAGCATAATGAGTGGATTCAGGTACGATGATTCTATGTGAAATAAGTCACACAGAAAAAGAAACATCATAAGGTATCACTAATACACGGAATGTAAACTTGGCTACACAGGAACTGAATTACAAAACAGAATAGGGTCTCAAATGTAGAAAACCAACTTATGCTTGCTTAAGGGGAAAGGTGAGTTGGGGTGCTGCATAAAACCAGAGATTGAAATTAGCACAGATACCTTTCCATAAGCCAAATATGTAATAGACAAGAGCTACTGCTTGCTCAACGAAGTGGACTCAACACCCCATATTAAACGCCTAAGAATATACCTGACTAGTAAGAATCTTAAAACCTATGGATTTATATGTCTCCGAAAGAGAATCCAGCGTGTGTACAGCGGCATAAACGCAGCAGTGATAGGATTGGTGAGGTTCGGTGAGCAAATGCAGACCCTTTGAAGTCATATTGCATGGTACCCATTCCATGGGTCTCAACTCTCCAGGTTTAAGGGATTCTTCCTTCAGCTAAAACATGCATGTGGAACCCAGAGTATGATCCACCGTGTGATTGGGAAACGTGTTCAAATGTGTCTCAGTTTTCGTCCCCTGGTACTCGGATGCAACATTCCAGACGCTTTACTAACACTCTCCCCACTTGGAGAGTCAGTGCCTTTAACCTCCTATTTGGCCAAGTTTGCAATTTTTGTGGAAAATGAACAGGAATAGGGAGAACCAATGAGAGACTAGCTGGAGGTGTCTGGACGGGCAAATTTAACTCTCATTTCCCACCAGGAAGAGGAATTAACCAAAGGCTCAGCGAGCCATGCTGGAACCACACTAGGGCCTGAAGCAATCCTGCGGTGTTGTGGCCAGCTCACAAGAAAGCGAGTTGAAGAAAGGAGCTCAGGGGCACTGTAATTCACAAACCTTCAGAGTTATAAATGACAGCTATAGTCCAAAAATATATTGAAGTAAAGCTGCCAAGAGGACTTGAAAGCGGGGAAGAATTGCAGGAAACCGATTTCAGGAGGTAGACTGGAATTGCATGTAAAGCATAGGAAAAGAGGCAGAACGTCCACAATGATGCACTTGGCCAAAAAGGACGTATGCTTTTTTTCCTGAATATATTCAGGAAAAAACGCATATGCCCTTTTTGGCCAACAAGCAAGCTTGCAAAGGAAATCTGCACTACAATGAAGTCTCACTGCCCCCCGGTCAAAAGGGCCATCTGAAAAAAGTGTAAAATCCAGAAAGGCAGGACAGGCCATGGAGAACTGGGAGCCTAGTTAGACTGATGTGCGGGATGTAAATTTCCAACAGCCACTCTGGAGAAGTGTATGGTGTTTCCTGAAACATCTAAAAAACAAAGCAACAGAGACTAGGGTACTTCCACTTATGGTCCTATAGATTAGGGAAATTAAAATCAAAAAGACACAGCCACCCCAGAGTTTGGGATGGCTCTGTTTACAAGAACCTCATTTACGGTACAAGTTCAATATTGCAGAAAGCGAAAAATGGATAAAGAAGTTGTGGTACTTACGTACAATGCAATACCACTCAGCAATGAAATCTATGTCATCAGGCCAGTAGCAGCATAATGAGTGGATTCAGGTACGATGATTCTAAGTGAAATATGTCACACAGAAAAACAAACATCATAAGATATCACTAATACACGGAATGTAAACTTGGCTACACAGGAACTGAATTACAAAACAGAATAGGGTCTCAAATGTAGAAAACCAACTTATGCTTGCTTAAGGGGAAAGGTGAGTTGGGGTGCTGCATAAAACCAGAGATTGAAATTAGCACAGATACCTTTCCATAAGCCAAATATGTAATAGACAAGAGCTACTGCTTGCTCAACGAAGTGGACTCAACACCCCATATTAAACGCCTAAGAATATACCTGACTAGTAAGAATCTTAAAACCTATGGATTTATATGTCTCCGAAAGAGAATCCAGCGTGTGTACAGCGGCATAAACGCAGCAGTGATAGGATTGGTGAGGTTCGG
This sequence comes from Pseudorca crassidens, assembly GCF_039906515.1. NCBI lineage: Eukaryota > Metazoa > Chordata > Mammalia > Artiodactyla > Delphinidae > Pseudorca > Pseudorca crassidens. Next base: position 22,349 of record NW_027136117.1, read on the forward strand.
TGAGCAAATGCAGACCCTTTGAAGTCATATTGCATGGTACCCATTCCATGGTTCTCAACTCTCCAGGTTTAAGGGATTCTTCCTTCAGCTAAAACATGCATGTGGAACCCAGAGTATGATCCACTGTGTGATCGGGAAACGTGTTCCAATGTGTCTCAGTTTTCGTCCCCTGGTACTCCGGTGCAACATTCCAGACGCTTTACTAACACTCTCCCCACTTGGAGAGTCAGTGCCTTTAACCTCCTGTTTGGCCCAGTTTGCAATTTCTGCGGAAAATGAACAGGAAGAGGGAGAACCAATGAGAGACTAGCTGGAGGTGTCTGGACGGGCAAATTTAACTCTCATTTCCCACCAGGAAGAGGAATTAACCAAAGGCTCAGCGAGCCATGCCGGAACCACACTAGGGCCTGAAGCAATCCTGCGGTGTTGTGGCCAGCTCACAAGAAAGCAAGTTGAAGAAAGGAGCTCAGGGGCACTGTCATTCACAAACCTGCAGAGTTATAAATGACAGCTATCATCCAAAAATATATTGAAGTAAGGCTGGCAAGAGGACTTGAAAGCAGGGCAGAATTGCAGGAAACCGATTTCAGGAGGTAGACTGGAATTGCATGTAAAGCATAGGAAAAGAGGCAGAACGTCCACAATGATGCACTTGGCCAAAAAGGGCGTATGCGTTTTTTCCTGAATATATTCAGGAAAAAACGCATACGCCCTTTTTGGCCAACCAAGCAAGCTTGCAAAGGAAATATGCACTACAATGAAGTCTCACTGCCCCCCGGTCAAAAGGGCCATCTGAAAAAAGTGTAAAATCCAGAAAGGCAGGACAGGCCATGGAGAACTGGGAGCCTTCTTATGCTGATGGGCGGGATGTAAATTGCAAACAGCCACTCTGGAGAAGTGTATGGTGTTTCCTGAAACATCTAAAAAACAAAGCAACAGAGCCTAGGGCACTTCCACTTATGGTCCTATAGATTAGGGAAATTAAAATCAAAAAGACACAGCCACCCCAAAGTTTGGGACGGCTCTGTTTACAAGAACCTCATTTACGGTACAAGTTCAATATTGCAGAAAGCGAAAAATGGATAAAGAAGTTGTGGTACTTACGTACAATGCAATACCACTCAGCAATGAAATCTATGTCATCAGGCCAGTAGCAGCATAATGAGTGGATTCAGGTACGATGATTCTAAGTGAAATAAGTCACACAGAAAAAGAAACATCATAAGGTATCACTAATACACGGAATGTAAAGTTGGCTACACAGGAACTGAATTACAAAACAGAATAGGGTCTCAAATATAGAAAAACAACTTATGCTTGCTTAAGGGGAAAGGTGAGTTGGGGTGCTGCATAAAACCAGAGATTGAAATTAGCACAGATACCTTTCCATAAGCCAAATATGTAATAGACAAGAGCTACTGCTTGCTCAACGAAGTGGACTCAACACCCCATATTAAACGCCTAAGAATATACCTGACTAGTAAGAATCTTAAAGCCTATGGATTTATATGTCTCCGAAAGAGAATCAAGCGTGTGTACAGCGGCATAAACGCAGCAGTGATAGGATTGGTGAGGTTCGGTGAGCAAACGCAGACCCTTTGAAGTCATATTGCATGGTACCCATTCCATGCGTCTCAACTCTCCAGGTAAGGGATTCTTCCTTCAGCTAAAACATGCATGTGGAACCCAGAGTATGATCCACCGTGTGATCGGGAAACGTGTTCATATGTGTCTCAGTTTTCATCCCCTGGTACTCGGGTGCAACATTCCAGACGCTTTACTAACACTCTCCCCACTTGGAGAGTCAGTGCCTTTAACCTCCTGTTTGGCCCAGTTTGCAATTTCTGTGGAAAATTAACAGGAATAGGGAGAAACAATGACAGACTAGCTGGAGGTGTCTGGACGGGCAAATTTAACTCTCATTTCCCACCAGGAAGAGGAATTAACCAAAGGCTCAGCGAGCCATGCCGAAACTACACTAGGGCTTGAAGCAATCCTGCGGTGTTGCGGCCAGCTCACAAGAAAGCGAGTTTAAGAAAGAAGCTCAGGGGCACTGTAATTCACAAACCTGCAGAGTTATAAATGACAGCTATCATCCAAAAATATATTGAAGTAAGGCTGCCAAGAGGACTTGAAAGCGGGGCAGAATTGCAGGAAACCGATTTCAGGAGGTAGACTGGAATTGCATGTAAAGCATAGGAAAAGAGGCAGAACGTCCACAATGATGCACTTGGCCAAAAAGGGCGTATGCGTTTTTTCCTGAATATATTCCTGAATATATTCAGGAAAAAACGCATACGCCCTTTTTGGCCAACCAAGCAAGCTTGCAAAGGAAATCTGCACTACAATGAAGTCTCACTGCCCCCCGGTCAAAAGGGCCATCTGAAAAAAGTGTAAAATCCAGAAAGGCAGGAAAGGCCATGGAGAACTGGGAGCCTTGTTATGCTGATGGGCGGGATGTAAATTGCCAACAGCCACTCTGGAGAAGTGTATGGTGTTTCCTGAAACATCTAAAAAACAAAGCAACAGAGCCTAGGGCACTTCCACTTATGGTCCTATAGATTAGGGAAATTAAAATCAAAAAGACACAGCCACCCCAAAGTTTGGGACGGCTCTGTTTACAAGAACCTCATTTACGGTACAAGTTCAATATCGCAGAAAGCGAAAAATGGATAAAGAAGTTGTGGTACTTACGTACAATGCAATATCACTCAGCAATGAAATCTATGTCATCAGGCCAGTAGCAGCATAATGAGTGGATTCAGGTACGATGATTCTAAGTGAAATAAGTCACACAGAAAAAGAAACATCATAAGGTATCACTAATACACGGAATGTAAACTTGGCTACACAGGAACTGAATTACAAAACAGAATAGGGTCTCAAATGTAGAAAACCAACTTATGCTTGCTTAAGGGGAAAGGTGAGTTGGGGTGCTGCATAAAACCAGAGATTGAAATTAACACAGATACCTTTCCATAAGCCAAATATGTAATAGACAAGAGCTACTGCTTGCTCAACGAAGTGGACTCAACACCCCATATTAAACGCCTAAGAATATACCTGACTAGTAAGAATCTTAAAACCTATGGATTTATATGTCTCCGAAAGAGAATCCAGCGTGTGTACAGCGGCATAAACGCAGCAGTGATAGGATTGGTGAGGTTCGGTGAGCAAATGCAGACCCTTTGAAGTCATATTGCATGGTACCCATTCCATGGGTCTCAACTCTCCAGGTTTAAGGGATTCTTCCTTCAGCTAAAACATGCATGTGGAACCCAGAGTATGATCCACCGTGTGATCGGGAAACGTGTTCAAATGTGTCTCAGTTTTCGTCCCCTGGTACTCGGGTGCAACATTCCAGACGCTTTACTAACACTCTCCCCACTTGGAGAGTCAGTGCCTTTAACCTCCTGTTTGGCCCAGTTTGCAATTTTTGTGGAAAATGAACAGGAATAGGGAGAACCAATGACAGACTAGCTGGAGGTGTCTGGACGGGCAAATTTAACTCTCATTTCCCACCAGGAAGAGGAATTAACCAAAGGCTCAGCGAGCCATGCCGGAACCACACTAGGGCCTGAAGCAATCCTGCGGTGTTGTGGCCAGCTCACAAGAAAGCAAGTTGAAGAAAGGAGCTCAGGGGCACTGTAATTCACAAACCTGCAGAGTTATAAATGACAGCTATCGTCCAAAAATATATTGAAGTAAGGCTGCCAAGAGGACTTGAAAGCGGGTCAGAATTGCAGGAAACCGATTTCAGGAGGTAGACTGGAATTGCATGTAAAGCATAGGAAAAGAGGCAGAACGTCCACAATGATGCACTTGGCCAAAAAGGGCGTATGCATTTTTTCCTGAATATATTCAGGAAAAAACGCATACGCCCTTTTTGGCCAACCAAGCAAGCTTGCAAAGGAAATCTACACTACAATGAAGTCTCACTGCCCCGCAGTCAAAAGGGCCATCTGAAAAAAGTGTAAAATCCAGAAAGGCAGGACAGGCCATGGAGAACTGGGATCCTTCTTATGCTGATGGGCGGGATGTAAATTGCAAACAGCCACTCTGGAGAAGTGTATGGTGTTTCCTGAAACATCTAAAAAACAAAGCAACAGAGCCTAGGGCACTTCCACTTATGGTCCTATAGCTTAGGGAAATTAAAATCAAAAAGACACAGCCACCCCAAAGTTCGGGACGGCTCTGTTTACAAGAACCTCGCTTACGGTACAAGTTCAATATCGCAGAAAGCGAAAAATGGATAAAGAAGTTGTGGTACTTACGTACAATGCAATATCACTCAGCAATGAAATCTATGTCATCAGGCCAGTAGCAGCATAATGAGTGGATTCAGGTACGATGATTCTAAGTGAAATAAATCACACAGAAAAAGAAACATCATAAGGTATCACTAATACACGGAATGTAAACATGGCTACACAGGAACTGAATTACAAAACAGAATAGTGTCTCAAATGAAGAAAACCAACTTACGCTTGCTTAAGAGGAAAGGTTAGTTGGGGTGCTGCATAAAACCAGAGATTGAAATTAACACAGATACCTTTCCATAAGCCAAATATGTAATAGACAAGAGCTACTGCTTGCTCAACGAAGTGGACTCAACACCCCATATTAAACGCCTAAGAATATACCTGACTAGTAAGAATCTTAAAACCTATGGATTGATATGTCTACGAAAGAGAATCAAGCGTGTGTACAGCGGCATAAACGCAGCAGTGATAGGATTGGTGAAGTTCGGTGAGCAAATGCAGACCCTTTGAAGTCATATTGCATGGTACCCATTCCATGGTTCTCAACTCTCCAGGTTTAAGGGATTCTTCCTTCAGCTAAAACATGCATGTGGAACCCAGAGTATGATCCACCGTGTGATCGGGAAACGTGTTCAAATGTGTCTCAGTTTTCGTCCCCTGGTACTCGGGTGCAACATTCCAGACGCTTTACTAACACTCTCCCCACTTGGAGAGTCAGTGCCTTTAACCTCCTGTTTGGCCCAGTTTGCAATTTCTGTGGAAAATTAACAGGAATAGGGAGAACCAATGACAGACTAGCTGGAGGTGTCTGGACGGGCAAATTTAACTCTCATTTCCCACCAGGAAGAGGAATTAACCAAAGGCTCAGCGAGCCATGCCGAAACTACACTAGTGCTTGAAGCAATCTTGCGGTGTTGCGGCCAGCTCACAAGAAAGCGAGTTGAAGAAAGAAGCTCAGGGGCACTGTAATTCACAAACCTGCAGAGTTATAAATGACAGCTATCATCCAAAAATATATTGAAGTAAGGCTGCCAAGAGGACTTGAAAGCGGGGCAGAATTGCAGGAAACCGATTTCAGGAGGTAGACTGGAATTGCATGTAAAGCATAGGAAAAGAGGCAGAACGTCCACAATGATGCACTTGGCCAAAAAGGGCGTCTTCGTTTTTTCCTGAATATATTCAGGAAAAAACGCATACGCCCTTTTTGGCCAACCAAGCAAGCTTGCAAAGGAAATCTGCACTACAATGAAGTCTCACTGCCCCCCGGTCAAAAGGGCCATCTGAAAAAAGTGTAAAATCCAAAAAGGCAGGACAGGCCATGGAGAACTGGGAGCCTAGTTAGGCTGATGGGCGGGATGTAAATTGCCAACAGCCACTCTGCAGAAGTGTATGGTGTTTCCTGAAACATCTAAAAAACAAAGCAACAGAGCCTAGGGCACTTCCACTTATGGTCCTATAGATTAGGGAAATTAAAATCAAAAAGACACAGCCACCCCAAAGTTTGGGACGGCTCTGTTTACAAGAACCTCATTTACGGTACAAGTTCAATATTGCAGAAAGCGAAAAATGGATAAAGAAGTTGTGGTACTTACGTACAATGCAATACCACTCACCAATGAAATCTATGTCATCAGGCCAGTAGCAGCATAATGAGTGGATTCAGGTACGATGATTCTAAGTGAAATAAGTCACACAGAAAAAGAAACATCATAAGATATCACTAATACACGGAATGTAAACTTGGCTACACAGGAACTGAATTACAAAACAGAATAGGGTCTCAAATGTAGAAAACCAACTTATGCTTGCTTAAGGGGAAAGGTGAGTTGGGGTGCTGCATAAAACCAGAGATTGAAATTAACACAGATACCTTTCCATAAGCCAAATATGTAATAGACAAGAGCTACTGCTTGCTCAACGAAGTGGGCTCAACACCCCATATTAAACGCCTAAGAATATACCTGACTAGTAAGAATCTTAAAACCTATGGATTGATATGTCTACGAAAGAGAATCCAGCGTGTGTACAGCGGCATAAACGCAGCAGTGATAGGATTGGTGAGGTTCGGTGAGCAAATGCAGACCCTTGGAAGTCATATTGCATGGTACCCATTCCATGGTTCTCAACTCTCCAGGTTTAAGGGATTCTTCCTTCAGCTAAAACATGCATGTGGAACCCAGAGTATGATCCACCGTGTGATCGGGAAACTTGTTCAAATGTGTCTCAGTTTTCATCCCCTGTTACTCGGGTGCAACATTCCAGATGCTTTACTAACACTCTCCCCACTTGGAGAGTCAGGGCCTTTAACCTCCTGTTTGGCCCAGTTTGCAATTTCTGCGGAAAATGAACAGGAATAGGGAGAACCAATGAGCGACTAGCTGGAGGTGTCTGGACAGGCAAATTTAACTCTCATTTCCCACCAGGAAGAGGAATTAACCAAAGGCTCAGCGAGCCATGCCGGAACAACACTAGGGCCTGAAGCAATCCTGCGGTGTTGCGGCCAGCTCACAAAAAAGCCAGTTGAAAAAAGGAGCTCAGGGGCACTGTAATTCACAAAGATTCTGAGTTATAAATGACAGCTATCGTCCAGAAATATATTGAAGTAAGACAGCCAAGAGGACTTGAAAGCGGGGAAGAATTGCAGGAAACCGATTTCAGGAGGTAGACTGGAATTGCATGTAAAGCATAGGAAAAGAGGCAGAACGTCCACAATGATGCACTTGGCCAAAAAGGGCGTATGCGTTTTTTCCTGAATATATTCAGGAAAAAACGCATACGCCCTTTTTGGCCAACCAAGCAAGCTTGGAAAGGAAATCTGCACTACAATGAAGTCTCACTGCCCCCCGGTCAAAAGGGACATCTGGAAAAAGTGTAAAATCCAGAAAGGCAGGACAGACCATGGAGAACTGGGAGCCTACTTAGGCTGATGGGCGGGATGTAAATTGCAAACAGCCACTCTGGAGAAGTCTATGGTGTTTCCTGAAACATCTGAAAAACAAAGCAACAGAGCCTAGGGCACTTCCATTTTTGGTCCTATAGATTAGGGAAATTAAAATCAAAAAGACACAGCCACCCCAAAGTTTGGGACGGCTCTGTTTACAAGAACCTCGTTTACGGTACAAGTTCAATATCGCAGAAAGCGAAAAATGGATAAAGAAGTTGTGGTACTTACGTACAATGCAATATCACTCAGCAATGAAATCTATGTCATCAGGCCAGTAGCAGCATAATGAGTGGATTCAGGTACGATGATTCTAAGTGAAATAAGTCACACAGAAAAAGAAACATCATAAGGTATCACTAATACACGGAATGTAAACTTGGCTACACAGGAACTGAATTACAAAACAGAATAGGGTCTCAAATGTAGAAAACCAACTTATGCTTGCTTAAGGGGAAAGGTGAGTTGGGGTGCTGCATAAAACCAGAGATTGAAATTAACACAGATACCTTTCCATAAGCCAAATATGTAATAGACAAGAGCTACTGCTTGCTCAACGAAGTGGACTCAACACCCCATATTAAACGCCTAAGAATATACCTGACTAGTAAGAATCTTAAAACCTATGGATTTATATGTCTCCGAAAGAGAATCCAGCGTGTGTACAGCGGCATAAACGCAGCAGTGATAGGATTGGTGAGGTTCGGTGAGCAAATGCAGACCCTTTGAAGTCATATTGCATGGTACCCATTCCATGGGTCTCAACTCTCCAGATTTAAGGGATTCTTCCTTCAGCTAAAACATGCATGTGGAACCCAGAGTATGATCCACCGTGTGATCGGGAAACGTGTTCAAATGTGTCTCAGTTTTCGTCCCCTGGTACTCGGGTGCAACATTCCAGACGCTTTACTAACACTCTCCCCACTTGGAGAGTCAGTGCCTTTAACCTCCTGTTTGGCCCAGTTTGCAATTTTTGTGGAAAATGAACAGGAATAGGGAGAACCAATGAGAGACTAGCTGGAGGTGTCTGGACGGGCAAATTTAACTCTCATTTCCCACCAGGAAGAGGAATTAACCAAAGGCTCAGCGAGCCATGCCGGAACCACACTAGGGCCTGAAGCAACCCTGCGGTGTTGTGGCCAGCTCACAAGAAAGCGAGTTGAAGAAAGGAGCTCAGGGGCACTGTCATTCACAAACCTGCAGAGTTATAAATGACAGCTATCGTCCAAAAATATATTGAAGTAAGGCTGCCAAGAGGACTTGAAAGCGGGGCAGAATTGCAAGAAACCGATTTCAGGAGGTAGACTGGAATTGCATGTAAAGCATAGGAAAAGAGGCAGAACGTCCACAATGATGCACTTGGCCAAAAAGGGCGTATGCGTTTTTTCCTGAATATATTCAGGAAAAAACGCATACGCCCTTTTTGGCCAACCAAGCAAGTTTGCAAAGGAAATCTGCACTACAATGAAGTCTCACTGCCCCCCGGTCAAAAGGGCCATCTGACAAAAGTGTAAAATCCAGAAAAGCAGGACAGGCCATGGAGAACTGGGAGCCTTGTTATGCTGATGGGCGGGATGTAAATTGCCAACAGCCACTCTGGAGAAGTGTATGGTGTTTCCTGAAACATCTGAAAAACAAAGCAACAGAGCCTAGGGCACTTCCATTTTTGGTCCTATAGATTAGGGAAATTAAAATCAAAAAGACACAGCCACCCCAAAGTTTGGGACGGCTCTGTTTACAAGAACCTCATTTACGGTACAAGTTCAATATCGCAGAAAGCGAAAAATGGATAAAGAAGTTGTGGTACTTACGTACAATGCAATATCACTCAGCAATGAAATCTATGTCATCAGGCCAGTAGAAGCATAATGAGTGGATTCAGGTACGATGATTCTAAGTGAAATAAGTCACACAGAAAAAGAAACATCATAAGGTATCACTAATACACAGAATGTAAACTTGGCTACACAGGAACTGAATTACAAAACAGAATAGGGTCTCAAATGTAGAAAACCAACTTATGCTTGCTTAAGGGGAAAGGTGAGTTGGGGTGCTGCATAAAACCAGAGATATAAATTAGCATAGATACCTTTCCATAAGTCAAATATGTAATAGACAAGAGCTACTGCTTGCTCAACGAAGTGGACTCAACACCCCATATTAAACGCCTAAGAATATACCTGACTAGTAAGAATCTTAAAACCTATGGATTTATATGTCTCCGAAAGAGAATCCAGCGTGTGTACAGCGGCATAAACGCAGCAGTGATAGGATTGGTGAGGTTCGGTGAGCAAATGCAGACCCTTTGAAGTCATATTGCATGGTACCCATTCCATGCGTCTCAACTCTCCAGGTTTAAGGGATTCTTCCTTCAGCTAAAACATGCATGTGGAACCCAGAGTATGATCCACCGTGTGATCGGGAAATGTGTTCAAATGTGTCTCAGTTTTCGTCCCCTGGTACTCGGGTGCAACATTCCAGACGCTTTACTAACACTCTCCCCACTTGCAGAGTCAGCGCCTTTAACCTCCTGTTTGGCCCAGTGTGCAATTTCTGCGGAAAATGAACAGGAATAGGGAGAACCAATGACAGACTAGCTGGAGGTGTCTGGACGGGCAAATTTAACTCTCATTTCCCACCAGGAAGAGGAATTAACCAAAGGCTCAGCGAGCCATGCCGGAACCACACTAGGGCCTGAAGCAATCCTGCGGTGTTGTGGCCAGCTCACAAGAAATCGAGTTGAAGAAAGTAGCTCAGGGGCACTGTAATTCACAAACCTTCAGAGTTCTAAATGACAGCTATCGTCCAAAAATATATTGAAGTAAGGCTGCCAAGAGGACTTGAAAGCGGGGCAGAATTGCAGGAAACCGTTTTCAGGAGGTAGACTGGAATTGCATGTAAAGCATAGGAAAAGAGGCAGAACGTCCACAATGATGCACTTGGCCAAAAAGGGCGTATGCGTTTTTTCCTGAATATATTCAGGAAAAAACGCATACGCACTTTTTGGCCAACCAAGCAAGCTTGCAAAGGAAATCTGCACTACAATGAAGTCTCACTGCCCCCCGGTCAAAAGGGCCATCTGGAAAAAGTGTAAAATCCAGAAAGGCAGGACAGACCATGGAGAACTGGGAGCCTACTTAGGCTGATGGGCGGGATGTAAATTGCCAACAGCCACTCTGGAGAAGTGTATGGTGTTTCCTGAAACATCTGAAAAACAAAGCAACAGAGCCTAGGGCACTTCCATTTTTGGTCCTATAGATTAGGGAAATTAAAATCAAAAAGACACAGCCACCCCAAAGTTTGGGACAGCTCTGTTTACAAGAACCTCATTTACGGTACAAGTTCAATATCGCAGAAAGCGAAAAATGGATAAAGAAGTTGTGGTACTTACGTACAATGCAATATCACTCAGCAATGAAATCTATGTCATCAGGCCAGTAGCAGCATAATGAGTGGATTCAGGTACGATGATTCTAAGTGAAATAAGTCACACAGAAAAAGAAACATCATAAGGTATCACTAATACACGGAATGTAAACTTGGCTACACAGGAACTGAATTACAAAACAGAATAGGGTCTCAAATGTAGAAAACCAACTTATGCTTGCTTAAGGGGAAAGGTGAGTTGGGGTGCTGCATAAAACCAGAGATTGAAATTAACACAGATACCTTTCCATAAGCCAAATATGTAATAGACAAGAGCTACTGCTTGCTCAACGAAGTGGACTCAACACCCCATATTAAACGCCTAAGAATATACCAGACTAGTAAGAATCTTAAAACCCATGGATTTATATGTCTCCGAAAGAGAATCCAGCGTGTGTACAGCGGCATAAACGCAGCAGTGATAGGATTGGTGAGGTTCGGTGAGCAAATGCAGACCCTTTGAAGTCATATTGCATGGTACCCATTCTATGGGTCTCAACTCTCCAGGTTTAAGGGATTCTTCCTTCAGCTAAAACATGCATGTGGAACCCAGAGTATGATCCACCGTGTGATCGGGAAACGTGTTCAAATGTGTCTCAGTTTTCGTCCCCTGGTACTCGGGTGCAACATTCCAGACGCTTTACTAACACTCTCCCCACTTGGAGAGTCAGTGCCTTTAACCTCCTGTTTGGCCCAGTTTGCAATTTTTGTGGAAAATGAACAGGAATAGGGAGAACCGATGAGAGACTAGCTGGAGGTGTCTGGACGGGCAAATTTAACTCTCATTTCCCACCAGGAAGAGGAATTAACCAAAGGCTCAGCGAGCCATGCCGGAACCACACTAGGGCCTGAAGCAATCCTGCGGTGTTGTGGCCAGCTCACAAGAAAGCGAGTTGAAGAAAGGAGCTCAGGGGCACTGTAATTCACAAACCTGCAGAGTTATAAATGACAGCTATCGTCCAAAAATATATTGAAGTAAGGCTGCCAAGAGGACTTGAAAGCGGGGCAGAATTGCAGGAAACCGATTTCAGGAGGTAGACTGGAATTGCATGTAAAGCATAGGAAAAGAGGCAGAACGTCCACAATGATGCACTTGGCCAAAAAGGGTGTATGCGTTTTTTCCTGAATATATTCAGGAAAAAACGCATACGCCCTTTTTGGCCAACCAAGCAAGCTTGCAAAGGAAATCTGCACTACAATGAAGTCTCACTGCCCCCCGGTCAAAAGGGCCATCTGACAAAATTGTAAAATCCAGAAAAGCAGGACAGGCCATGGAGAACTGGGAGCCTTGTTATGCTGATGGGCGGGATGTAAATTGCCAACAGCCACTCTGGAGAAGTGTATGGTGTTTCCTGAAACATCTAAAAAACAAAGCAACAGAGCCTAGGGCACTTCCACTTATGGTCCTATAGATTAGGGAAATTAAAATCAAAAAGACACAGCCACCCCAAAGTTTGGGACGGCTCTGTTTACAAGAACCTCATTTACGGTACAAGTTCAATATCGCAGAAAGCGAAAAATGGATAAAGAAGTTGTGGTACTTACGTACAATGCAATATCACTCAGCAATGAAATCTATGTCATCAGGCCAGTAGAAGCATAATGAGTGGATTCAGGTACGATGATTCTAAGTGAAATAAGTCACACATAAAAAGAAGCATCATAAGATATCACTAATACACGGAATGTAAACATGGCTACACAGGAACTGAATTACAAAACAGAATAGGGTCTCAAATGTAGAAAACCAACTTATGCTTGCGTAAGGGGAAAGGTGAGTTGGGGTGCTGCATAAAACCAGAGATTGAAATTAGCACAGATACCTTTCCATAAGTCAAATATGTAATAGACAACAGCTACTGCTTCCTCAACGAAGTGGACTCAACACCCCATATTAAACGCCTAAGAATATACCTGACTAGTAAGAATCTTAAAACCTATGGATTTATATGTCTCCGAAAGAGAATCAAGCATGTGTACAGCGGCATAAACGCAGCAGTGATAGGATTGGGGAGGTTCGGTGAGCAAATGCAGACCCTTTGAAGTCATATTGCATGGTACCCATTCCATGGTTCTCAACTCTCCAGGTTTAAGGGATTCTTCCTTCAGCTAAAACATGCATGTGGAACCCAGAGTATGATCCACCGTGTGATCGGGAAACGTGTTCAAATGTGTCTCAGTTTTCGTCCCCTGGTACTCGGGTGCAACATTCCAGACGCTTTACTAAAACTCTCCCCACTTGGAGAGTCAGTGCCTTTAACCTCCTGTTTGGCCCAGTTTGCAATTTCTGCGGAAAATGAACAGGAATAGGGAGAACCAATGAGAGACTAGCTGGAGGTGTCTGGACGGGCAAATTTAACTCTCATTTCCCACCAGGAAGAGGAATTAACCAAAGGCTCAGCGAGCCATGCTGGAACCACACTAGGGCCTGAAGCAATCCTGCGGTGTTGCGGCCAGCTCACAAGAAAGCGAGTTGAAGAAAGGAGCTCAGGGGCTCTGTAATTCACAAACCTGCAGAGTTATAAATGACAGCTATCGTCCAAAAATATATTGAAGTAAGGCTGCCAAGAAGACTTGAAAGCAGGGCAGAATTGCAGTAAACCGATTTCAGGAGGTAGACTGGAATTGCATGTAAAGCATAGGAAAAGAGGCAGAACGTCCACAATGATGCACTTGGCCAAAAAGGGCGTATGCGTTTTTTCCTGAATATATTCCTGAATATATTCAGGAAAAAACGCATACGCCCTTTTTGGCCAACCAAGCAAGCTTGCAAAGGAAATCTGCACTACAATGAAGTCTCACTGCCCCCCGGTCAAAAGGGCCATCTGAAAAAAGTGTAAAATCCAGAAAGGCAGGACAGGCCATGGAGAACTGGGAGCCTTCTTGTGCTGATGGGCGGGATGTAAATTGCCAACAGCCACTCTGGAGAAGTGTATGGTGTTTCCTGAAACATCTAAAAAACAAAGCAACAGAGACTAGGGCACTTCCACTTATGGTCCTATAGATTAGGGAAATTAAAATCAAAAAGACACAGCCACCCCAGAGTTTGGGATGGCTCTGTTTACAAGAACCTCATTTACGGTACAAGTTCAATATTGCAGAAAGCGAAAAATGGATAAAGAAGTTGTGGTACTTACGTACAATGCAATACCACTCAGCAATGAAATCTATGTCATCAGGCCAGTAGCAGCATAATGAGTGGATTCAGGTACGATGATTCTAAGTGAAATATGTCACACAGAAAAACAAACATCATAAGATATCACTAATACACGGAATGTAAACTTGGCTACACAGGAACTGAATTACAAAACAGAATAGGGTCTCAAATGTAGAAAACCAACTTATGCTTGCTTAAGGGGAAAGGTGAGTTGGGGTGCTGCATAAAACCAGAGATTGAAATTAGCACAGATACCTTTCCATAAGCCAAATATGTAATAGACAAGAGCTACTGCTTGCTCAACGAAGTGGACTCAACACCCCATATTAAACGCCTAAGAATATACCTGACTAGTAAGAATCTTAAAACCTATGGATTTATATGTCTCCGAAAGAGAATCCAGCGTGTGTACAGCGGCATAAACGCAGCAGTGATAGGATTGGTGAGGTTCGGTGAGCAAATGCAGACCCTTTGAAGTCATATTGCATGGTACCCATTCCATGGTTCTCAACTCTCCAGGTTTAAGGGATTCTTCCTTCAGCTAAAACATGCATGTGGAACCCAGAGTATGATCCACTGTGTGATCGGGAAACGTGTTCCAATGTGTCTCAGTTTTCTTCCCCTGGTACTCCGGTGCAACATTCCAGACGCTTTACTAACACTCTCCCCACTTGGAGAGTCAGTGCCTTTAACCTCCTGTTTGGCCCAGTTTGCAATTTCTGCGGAAAATGAACAGGAATAGGGAGAACCAATGAGAGACTAGCTGGAGGTGTCTGGACGGGCAAATTTAACTCTCATTTCCCACCAGGAAGAGGAATTAACCAAAGGCTCAGCGAGCCATGCCGGAACCACACTAGGGCCTGAAGCAATCCTGCGGTGTTGTGGCCAGCTCACAAGAAAGCGAGTTGAAGAAAGGAGCTCAGGGGCACTGTAATTCACAAACCTGCAGAGTTATAAATGACAGCTATCGTCCAAAAATATATTGAAGTAAGGCTGCCAAGAGGACTTGAAAGCGGGGCAGAATTGCAGGAAACCGATTTCAGGAGGTAGACTGGAATTGCATGTAAAGCATAGGAAAAGAGGCAGAACGTCCACAATGATGCACTTGGCCAAAAAGGGCGTATGCGTTTTTTCCTGAATATATTCAGGAAAAAACGCATACGCCCTTTTTGGCCAACCAAGCAAGCTTGCAAAGGAAATCTGCACTACAATGAAGTCTCACTGCCCCGCAGTCAAAAGGGCCATCTGAAAAAAGTGTAAAATCCAGAAAGGCAGGACAGGCCATGGAGAACTGGGATCCTTCTTATGCTGATGGGCGGGATGTAAATTGCAAACAGCCACTCTGGAGAAGTGTATGGTGTTTCCTGAAACATCTAAAAAACAAAGCAACAGAGCCTAGGGCACTTCCACTTATGGTCCTATAGCTTAGGGAAATTAAAATCAAAAAGACACAGCCACCCCAAAGTTCGGGACGGCTCTGTTTACAAGATCCTCGCTTACGGTACAAGTTCAATATCGCAGAAAGCGAAAAATGGATAAAGAAGTTGTGGTACTTACGTACAATGCAATATCACTCAGCAATGAAATCTATGTCATCAGGCCAGTAGCAGCATAATGAGTGGATTCAGGTACGATGATTCTAAGTGAAATAAATCACACAGAAAAAGAAACATCATAAGGTATCACTAATACACGGAATGTAAACATGGCTACACAGGAACTGAATTACAAAACAGAATAGGGTCTCAAATGAAGAAAACCAACTTACGCTTGCTTAAGAGGAAAGGTTAGTTGGGGTGCTGCATAAAACCAGAGATTGAAATTAACACAGATACCTTTCCATAAGCCAAATATGTAATAGACAAGAGCTACTGCTTGCTCAACGAAGTGGACTCAACACCCCATATTAAACGCCTAAGAATATACCTGACTAGTAAGAATCTTAAAACCTATGGATTGATATGTCTACGAAAGAGAATCAAGCGTGTGTACAGCGGCATAAACGCAGCAGTGATAGGATTGGTGAAGTTCGGTGAGCAAATGCAGACCCTTTGAAGTCATATTGCATGGTACCCATTCCATGGTTCTCAACTCTCCAGGTTTAAGGGATTCTTCCTTCAGCTAAAACATGCATGTGGAACCCAGAGTATGATCCACCGTGTGATCGGGAAACGTGTTCAAATGTGTCTCAGTTTTCGTCCCCTGGTACTCGGGTGCAACATTCCAGATGCTTTACTAACACTCTCCCCACTTGGAGAGTCAGTGCCTTTAACCTCCTGTTTGGCCCAGTTTGCAATTTCTGTGGAAAATTAACAGGAATAGGGAGAACCAATGACAGACTAGCTGGAGGTGTCTGGACGGGCAAATTTAACTCTCATTTCCCACCAGGAAGAGGAATTAACCAAAGGCTCAGCGAGCCATGCCAAAACTACACTAGTGCTTGAAGCAATCCTGCGGTGTTGCGGCCAGCTCACAAGAAAGCGAGTTGAAGAAAGAAGCTCAGGGGCACTGTAATTCACAAACCTGCAGAGTTATAAATGACAGCTATCATCCAAAAATATATTGAAGTAAGGCTGCCAAGAGGACTTGAAAGCGGGGCAGAATTGCAGGAAACCGATTTCAGGAGGTAGACTGGAATTGCATGTAAAGCATAGGAAAAGAGGCAGAACGTCCACAATGATGCACTTGGCCAAAAAGGGCGTATGCGTTTTTTCCTGAATATATTCAGGAAAAAACGCATACGCCCTTTTTGGCCAACCAAGCAAGCTTGCAAAGGAAATCTGCACTACAATGAAGTCTCACTGCCCCCCGGTCAAAAGGGCCATCTGAAAAAAGTGTAAAATCCAGAAAGGCAGGACAGGCCATGGAGAACTGGGAGCCTAGTTAGGCTGATGGGCGGGATGTAAATTGCCAACAGCCACTCTGCAGAAGTGTATGGTGTTTCCTGAAACATCTAAAAAACAAAGCAACAGAGCCTAGGGCACTTCCACTTATGGTCCTATAGATTAGGGAAATTAAAATCAAAAAGACACAGCCACCCCAAAGTTTGGGACGGCTCTGTTTACAAGAACCTCATTTACGGTACAAGTTCAATATTGCAGAAAGCGAAAAATGGATAAAGAAGTTGTGGTACTTACGTACAATGCAATACCACTCACCAATGAAATCTATGTCATCAGGCCAGTAGCAGCATAATGACTGGATTCAGGTACGATGATTCTAAGTGAAATAAGTCACACAGAAAAAGAAACATCATAAGATATCACTAATACACGGAATGTAAACTTGGCTACACAGGAACTGAATTACAAAACAGAATAGGGTCTCAAATGTAGAAAACCAACTTATGCTTGCTTAAGGGGAAAGGTGAGTTGGGGTGCTGCATAAAACCAGAGATTGAAATTAACACAGATACCTTTCCATAAGCCAAATATGTAATAGACAAGAGCTACTGCTTGCTCAACGAAGTGGGCTCAACACCCCATATTAAACGCCTAAGAATATACCTGACTAGTAAGAATCTTAAAACCTATGGATTGATATGTCTACGAAAGAGAATCCAGCGTGTGTACAGCGGCATAAACGCAGCAGTGATAGGATTGGTGAGGTTCGGTGAGCAAATGCAGACCCTTGGAAGTCATATTGCATGGTACCCATTCCATGGTTCTCAACTCTCCAGGTTTAAGGGATTCTTCCTTCAGCTAAAACATGCATGTGGAACCCAGAGTATGATCCACCGTGTGATCGGGAAACTTGTTCAAATGTGTCTCAGTTTTCATCCCCTGTTACTCGGGTGCAACATTCCAGATGCTTTACTAACACTCTCCCCACTTGGAGAGTCAGGGCCTTTAACCTCCTGTTTGGCCCAGTTTGCAATTTCTGCGGAAAATGAACAGGAATAGGGAGAACCAATGAGCGACTAGCTGGAGGTGTCTGGACAGGCAAATTTAACTCTCATTTCCCACCAGGAAGAGGAATTAACCAAAGGCTCAGCGAGCCATGCCGGAACAACACTAGGGCCTGAAGCAATCCTGCGGTGTTGCGGCCAGCTCACAAAAAAGCCAGTTGAAAAAAGGAGCTCAGGGGCACTGTAATTCACAAAGATTCTGAGTTATAAATGACAGCTATCGTCCAGAAATATATTGAAGTAAGACAGCCAAGAGGACTTGAAAGCGGGGAAGAATTGCAGGAAACCGATTTCAGGAGGTAGACTGGAATTGCATGTAAAGCATAGGAAAAGAGGCAGAACGTCCACAATGATGCACTTGGCCAAAAAGGGCGTATGCGTTTTTTCCTGAATATATTCAGGAAAAAACGCATACGCCCTTTTTGGCCAACCAAGCAAGCTTGCAAAGGAAATCTGCACTACAATGAAGTCTCACTGCCCCCCGGTCAAAAGGGACATCTGGAAAAAGTGTAAAATCCAGAAAGGCAGGACAGACCATGGAGAACTGGGAGCCTACTTAGGCTGATGGGCGGGATGTAAATTGCCAACAGCCACTCTGGAGAAGTCTATGGTGTTTCCTGAAACATCTGAAAAACAAAGCAACAGAGCCTAGGGCACTTCCATTTTTGGTCCTATAGATTAGGGAAATTAAAATCAAAAAGACACAGCCACCCCAAAGTTTGGGACGGCTCTGTTTACAAGAACCTCGTTTACGGTACAAGTTCAATATCGCAGAAAGCGAAAAATGGATAAAGAAGTTGTGGTACTTACGTACAATGCAATATCACTCAGCAATGAAATCTATGTCATCAGGCCAGTAGCAGCATAATGAGTGGATTCAGGTACGATGATTCTAAGTGAAATAAGTCACACAGAAAAAGAAACATCATAAGGTATCACTAATACACGGAATGTAAACTTGGCTACACAGGAACTGAATTACAAAACAGAATAGGGTCTCAAATGTAGAAAACCAACTTATGCTTGCTTAAGGGGAAAGGTGAGTTGGGGTGCTGCATAAAACCAGAGATTGAAATTAACACAGATACCTTTCCATAAGCCAAATATGTAATAGACAAGAGCTACTGCTTGCTCAACGAAGTGGACTCAACACCCCATATTAAACGCCTAAGAATATACCTGACTAGTAAGAATCTTAAAACCTATGGATTTATATGTCTCCGAAAGAGAATCCAGCGTGTGTACAGCGGCATAAACGCAGCAGTGATAGGATTGGTGAGGTTCGGTGAGCAAATGCAGACCCTTTGAAGTCATATTGCATGGTACCCATTCCATGGGTCTCAACTCTCCAGATTTAAGGGATTCTTCCTTCAGCTAAAACATGCATGTGGAACACAGAGTATGATCCACCGTGTGATCGGGAAACGTGTTCAAATGTGTCTCAGTTTTCGTCCCCTGGTACTCGGGTGCAACATTCCAGACGCTTTACTAACACTCTCGGCACTTGGAGAGTCAGTGCCTTTAACCTCCTGTTTGGCCCAGTTTGCAATTTTTGTGGAAAATGAACAGGAATAGGGAGAACCAATGAGAGACTAGCTGGAGGTGTCTGGACGGGCAAATTTAACTCTCATTTCCCACCAGGAAGAGGAATTAACCAAAGGCTCAGCGAGCCATGCCGGAACCACACTAGGGCCTGAAGCAACCCTGCGGTGTTGTGGCCAGCTCACAAGAAAGCGAGTTGAAGAAAGGAGCTCAGGGGCACTGTAATTCACAAACCTGCAGAGTTATAAATGACAGCTATCGTCCAAAAATATATTGAAGTAAGGCTGCCAAGAGGACTTGAAAGCGGGGCAGAATTGCAAGAAACCGATTTCAGGAGGTAGACTGGAATTGCATGTAAAGCATAGGAAAAGAGGCAGAACGTCCACAATGATGCACTTGGCCAAAAAGGGCGTATGCGTTTTTTCCTGAATATATTCAGGAAAAAACGCATACGCCCTTTTTGGCCAACCAAGCAAGCTTGCAAAGGAAATCTGCACTACAATGAAGTCTCACTGCCCCCCGGTCAAAAGGGCCATCTGGAAAAAGTGTAAAATCCAGAAAGGCAGGACAGACCATGGAGAACTGGTAGCCTACTTAGGCTGATGGGCGGGATGTAAATTGCCAACAGCCACTCTGGAGAAGTGTATGGTGTTTCCTGAAACATCTGAAAAACAAAGCAACAGAGCCTAGGGCACTTCCACTTATGGTCCTATAGATTAGGGAAATTAAAATCAAAAAGACACAGCCACCCCAAAGTTTGGGACGGCTCTGTTTACAAGAACCTCATTTACGGTACAAGTTCAATATCGCAGAAAGCGAAAAATGGATAAAGAAGTTGTGGTACTTACGTACAATGCAATATCACTCAGCAATGAAATCTATGTCATCAGGCCAGTAGAAGCATAATGAGTGGATTCAGGTACGATGATTCTAAGTGAAATAAGTCACACATAAAAAGAAGCATCATAAGATATCACTAATACACGGAATGTAAACTTGGCTACACAGGAACTGAATTACAAAACAGAATAGGGTCTCAAATGTAGAAAACCAACTTATGCTTGCGTAAGGGGAAAGGTGAGTTGGGGTGCTGCATAAAACCAGAGATTGAAATTAGCACAGATACCTTTCCATAAGTCAAATATGTAATAGACAACAGCTACTGCTTCCTCAACGAAGTGGACTCAACACCCCATATTAAACGCCTAAGAATATACCTGACTAGTAAGAATCTTAAAACCTATGGATTTATATGTCTCCGAAAGAGAATCAAGCATGTGTACAGCGGCATAAACGCAGCAGTGATAGGATTGGGGAGGTTCGGTGAGCAAATGCAGACCCTTTGAAGTCATATTGCATGGTACCCATTCCATGGTTCTCAACTCTCCAGGTTTAAGGGATTCTTCCTTCAGCTAAAACATGCATGTGGAACCCAGAGTATGATCCACCGTGTGATCGGGAAACGTGTTCAAATGTGTCTCAGTTTTCGTCCCCTGGTACTCGGGTGCAACATTCCAGACGCTTTACTAAAACTCTCCCCACTTGGAGAGTCAGTGCCTTTAACCTCCTGTTTGGCCCAGTTTGCAATTTCTGCGGAAAATGAACAGGAATAGGGAGAACCAATGAGAGACTAGCTGGAGGTGTCTGGACGGGCAAATTTAACTCTCATTTCCCACCAGGAAGAGGAATTAACCAAAGGCTCAGCGTGCCATGCTGGAACCACACTAGGGCCTGAAGCAATCCTGCGCTGTTGCGGCCAGCTCACAAGAAAGCGAGTTGAAGAAAGGAGCTCAGGGGCTCTGTAATTCACAAACCTGCAGAGTTATAAATGACAGCTATCGTCCAAAAATATATTGAAGTAAGGCTGCCAAGAAGACTTGAAAGCAGGGCAGAATTGCAGTAAACCGATTTCAGGAGGTAGACTGGAATTGCATGTAAAGCATAGGAAAAGAGGCAGAACGTCCACAATGATGCACTTGGCCAAAAAGGGCGTATGCGTTTTTTCCTGAATATATTCCTGAATATATTCAGGAAAAAACGCATACGCCCTTTTTGGCCAACCAAGCAAGCTTGCAAAGGAAATCTGCACTACAATGAAGTCTCACTGCCCCCCGGTCAAAAGGGCCATCTGAAAAAAGTGTAAAATCCAGAAAGGCAGGACAGGCCATGGAGAACTGGGAGCCTTCTTATGCTGATGGGCGGGATGTAAATTGCCAACAGCCACTCTGGAGAAGTGTATGGTGTTTCCTGAAACATCTAAAAAACAAAGCAACAGAGACTAGGGCACTTCCACTTATGGTCCTATAGATTAGGGAAATTAAAATCAAAAAGACACAGCCACCCCAGAGTTTGGGATGGCTCTGTTTACAAGAACCTCATTTACGGTACAAGTTCAATATTGCAGAAAGCGAAAAATGGATAAAGAAGTTGTGGTACTTACGTACAATGCAATACCACTCAGCAATGAAATCTATGTCATCAGGCCAGTAGCAGCATAATGAGTGGATTCAGGTACGATGATTCTAAGTGAAATATGTCACACAGAAAAACAAACATCATAAGATATCACTAATACACGGAATGTAAACTTGGCTACACAGGAACTGAATTACAAAACAGAATAGGGTCTCAAATGTAGAAAACCAACTTATGCTTGCTTAAGGGGAAAGGTGAGTTGGGGTGCTGCATAAAACCAGAGATTGAAATTAGCACAGATACCTTTCCATAAGCCAAATATGTAATAGACAAGAGCTACTGCTTGCTCAACGAAGTGGACTCAACACCCCATATTAAACGCCTAAGAATATACCTGACTAGTAAGAATCTTAAAACCTATGGATTTATATGTCTCCGAAAGAGAATCCAGCGTGTGTACAGCGGCATAAACGCAGCAGTGATAGGATTGGTGAGGTTCGGTGAGCAAATGCAGACCCTTTGAAGTCATATTGCATGGTACCCATTCCATGGTTCTCAACTCTCCAGGTTTACGGGATTCTTCCTTCAGCTAAAACATGCATGTGGAACCCAGAGTATGATCCACTGTGTGATCGGGAAACGTGTTCCAATGTGTCTCAGTTTTCGTCCCCTGGTACTCCGGTGCAACATTCCAGACGCTTTACTAACACTCTCCCCACTTGGAGAGTCAGTGCCTTTAACCTCCTGTTTGGCCCAGTTTGCAATTTCTGCGGAAAATGAACAGGAATAGGGAGAACCAATGAGAGACTAGCTGGAGGTGTCTGGACGGGCAAATTTAACTCTCATTTCCCACCAGGAAGAGGAATTAACCAAAGGCTCAGCGTGCCATGCTGGAACCACACTAGGGCCTGAAGCAATCCTGCGCTGTTGCGGCCAGCTCACAAGAAAGCGAGTTGAAGAAAGGAGCTCAGGGGCTCTGTAATTCACAAACCTGCAGAGTTATAAATGACAGCTATCGTCCAAAAATATATTGAAGTAAGGCTGCCAAGAAGACTTGAAAGCAGGGCAGAATTGCAGTAAACCGATTTCAGGAGGTAGACTGGAATTGCATGTAAAGCATAGGAAAAGAGGCAGAACGTCCACAATGATGCACTTGGCCAAAAAGGGCGTATGCGTTTTTTCCTGAATATATTCCTGAATATATTCAGGAAAAAACGCATACGCCCTTTTTGGCCAACCAAGCAAGCTTGCAAAGGAAATCTGCACTACAATGAAGTCTCACTGCCCCCCGGTCAAAAGGGCCATCTGAAAAAAGTGTAAAATCCAGAAAGGCAGGACAGGCCATGGAGAACTGGGAGCCTTCTTATGCTGATGGGCGGGATGTAAATTGCCAACAGCCACTCTGGAGAAGTGTATGGTGTTTCCTGAAACATCTAAAAAACAAAGCAACAGAGACTTGGGCACTTCCACTTATGGTCCTATAGATTAGGGAAATTAAAATCAAAAAGACACAGCCACCCCAGAGTTTGGGATGGCTCTGTTTACAAGAACCTCATTTACGGTACAAGTTCAATATTGCAGAAAGCGAAAAATGGATAAAGAAGTTGTGGTACTTACGTACAATGCAATACCACTCAGCAATGAAATCTATGTCATCAGGCCAGTAGCAGCATAATGAGTGGATTCAGGTACGATGATTCTAAGTGAAATATGTCACACAGAAAAACAAACATCATAAGATATCACTAATACACGGAATGTAAACTTGGCTACACAGGAACTGAATTACAAAACAGAATAGGGTCTCAAATGTAGAAATCCAACTTATGCTTGCTTAAGGGGAAAGGTGAGTTGGGGTGCTGCATAAAACCAGAGATTGAAATTAGCACAGATACCTTTCCATAAGCCAAATATGTAATAGACAAGAGCTACTGCTTGCTCAACGAAGTGGACTCAACACCCCATATTAAACGCCTAAGAATATACCTGACTAGTAAGAATCTTAAAACCTATGGATTTATATGTCTCCGAAAGAGAATCCAGCGTGTGTACAGCGGCATAAACGCAGCAGTGATAGGATTGGTGAGGTTCGGTGAGCAAATGCAGACCCTTTGAAGTCATATTGCATGGTACCCATTCCATGGTTCTCAACTCTCCAGGTTTAAGGGATTCTTCCTTCAGCTAAAACATGCATGTGGAACCCAGAGTATGATCCACTGTGTGATCGGGAAACGTGTTCCAATGTGTCTCAGTTTTCGTCCCCTGGTACTCCGGTGCAACATTCCAGACGCTTTACTAACACTCTCCCCACTTGGAGAGTCAGTGCCTTTAACCTCCTGTTTGGCCCAGTTTGCAATTTCTGCGGAAAATGAACAGGAATAGGGAGAACCAATGAGAGACTAGCTGGAGGTGTCTGGACGGGCAAATTTAACTCTCATTTCCCACCAGGAAGAGGAATTAACCAAAGGCTCAGCGAGCCATGCCGGAACCACACTAGGGCCTGAAGCAATCCTGCGGTGTTGTGGCCAGCTCACAAGAAAGCGAGTTGAAGAAAGGAGCTCAGGGGCACTGTAATTCACAAACCTGCAGAGTTATAAATGACAGCTATCGTCCAAAAATATATTGAAGTAAGGCTGCCAAGAGGACTTGAAAGCGGGGCAGAATTGCAGGAAACCGATTTCAGGAGGTAGACTGGAATTGCATGTAAAGCATAGGAAAAGAGGCAGAACGTCCACAATGATGCACTTGGCCAAAAAGGGCGTATGCGTTTTTTCCTGAATATATTCAGGAAAAAACGCATACGCCCTTTTTGGCCAACCAAGCAAGCTTGCAAAGGAAATCTGCACTACAATGAAGTCTCACTGCCCCGCAGTCAAAAGGGCCATCTGAAAAAAGTGTAAAATCCAGAAAGGCAGGACAGGCCATGGAGAACTGGGATCCTTCTTATGCTGATGGGCGGGATGTAAATTGCAAACAGCCACTCTGGAGAAGTGTATGGTGTTTCCTGAAACATCTAAAAAACAAAGCAACAGAGCCTAGGGCACTTCCACTTATGGTCCTATAGCTTAGGGAAATTAAAATCAAAAAGACACAGCCACCCCAAAGTTCGGGACGGCTCTGTTTACAAGATCCTCGCTTACGGTACAAGTTCAATATCGCAGAAAGCGAAAAATGGATAAAGAAGTTGTGGTACTAACGTACAATGCAATATCACTCAGCAATGAAATCTCTGTCATCAGGCCCATAGCAGCATAATGAGTGGATTCAGGTACGATGATTCTAAGTGAAATAAGTCACACAGAAAAAGAAACACCATAAGATATCACTAATACACGGAATGTAAACTTGGCTACACAAGAACTGAATTACAAAACAGAATAGGGTCTCAAATGTAGAAAACCAACTTATGCTTGCTTAAGGGGAAAGGTGAGTTGGGGTGCTGCATAAAACCAGAGTTTGAAATTAGCACAGATACCTTTCCATAAGCCAAATATGTAACAACCAAGAGCTACTGCTTGCTCAACGAAGTGGACTCAACACCCCATATTAAACGCATAAGAATATACTTGACTAGTAAGAAACTTAAAACCTATGGATTTATATGTCTCCGAAAGAGAATCAAGCATGTGTACAGCAGCATAAACGCAGCAGTGATAGGATTGGTGAGGTTCGGTGAGCAAATGCAGACCCTTTGAAGTCATATTGCATGGTACCCATTCCATGGGTCTCAACTCTCCACGTTTAAGGGATTCTTCCTTCAGCTAAAACATGCATGTGGAACCCAGAGGATGATCCACCGTGTGATCGGGAAACGTGTTCCAATGTGTCTCAGTTTTCGTCCCCTGGTACTCGGGTGCAACATTCCAGACGCTTTACTAACACTCTCCCCACTTGGAGAGTCAGTGCCTTTAACCTCCTGTTTGGCCCAGTTTGCAATTTCTGCGGAAAATGAACAGGAAGAGGGAGAACCAATGAGAGACTAGCTGGAGGAGTCTGGACGGGCAAATTTAACTCTCATTTCCCACCAGGAAGAGGAATTAACCAAAGGCTCAGCGAGCCATGCCGGAACCACTCTAGGGCCTGAAGCAATCCTGCGGTGTTGCGGCCAGCTCACAAGAAAGCGAGTTGAAGAAAGGAGCTCAGGGGCCCTGTAATTCACACACCTGCAGAGTTATAAATGACAGCTATCGTCCAAAAATATATTGAAGTAAGGCTGCCAAGAGGACTTGAAAGCAGGGCAGAATTGCAGGAAACCGATTTCAGGAGGTAGACTGGAATTGCATGTAAAGCATAGGAAAAGAGGCAGAACGTCCACAATGATGCACTTGGCCAAAAAGGGCGTATGCGTTTTTTCCTGAATATATTCAGGAAAAAACGCATACGGCCTTTTTGGCCAACCAAGCAAGCTTGCAAAGGAAATCTGCACTACAATGATGTCTCACTGCCCCCCGGTCAAAAGGGCCATCTGAATAAAGTGTAAAATCCAGAAAGGCAGGACAGGCCATGGAGAACTGGGAGCCTTGTTATGCTGATGGGCTTGATGTAAATTGCCAACAGCCACTCTGGAGAAGTGTATGGTGTTTCCTGAAACATCTAAAAAACAAAGCAACAGAGCCTAGGGCACTTCCACTTATGGTCCTATAGATTAGGGAAATTAAAATCAAAAAGACACAGCCACCAGTAAGTTTGGGACGGCTCTGTTTACAAGAACCTCGTTTACGGTACAAGTTCAATATCGCAGAAAGCGAAAAATGGATAAAGAAGTTGTGGTACTTACGTACAATGCAATATCACTCAGCAATGAAATCTATGTCATCAGGCCAGTAGCAGCATAATGAGTGGATTCAGGTACGATGATTCTAAGTGAAATAAGTCACACAGAAAAAGAAACATCATAAGATATCACTAATACACGGAATGTAAACTTGGCTACACAGGAACTGAATTACAAAACAGAATAGGGTCTCAAATGTAGAAAACCAACTTATGCTTGCTTATGGGGAAAGGTGAGTTGGGGTGCTGCATAAAACCAGAGATTGAAATTACCACAGATACCTTTCCATAAGCCAAATATGTAATAGACAAGAGCTACTGCTTGCTCAATGAAGTGGACTCAACACCCCATATTAACCGCCTAAGAATATACCTGACTAGTAAGAATCTTAAAGCCTATGGATTTATATGTCGCCGAAAGAGAATCAAGCGTGTGTACAGCGGCATAAACGCAGCAGTGATAGGATTGGTGAGGTTCGGTGAGCAAATGCAGACCCTTTGAAGTCATATTGCATGGTACCCATTCCATGGTTCTCAACTCTCCAGGTTTAAGGGATTCTTCCTTCAGCTAAAACATGCATGTGGAACCCAGAGTATGATCCACCGTGTGATCGGGTAACGTGTTCAAATGTGTCTCAGTTTTCGTCCCCTGGTACTCGGGTGCAACATTCCAGACGCTTTACTAACACTCTCCCCACTTGAGAGTCAGTGCCTTTAACCTCCTGTTTGGCCCAGTTTGCAATTTCTGCGGAAAATGAACAGGAATAGTGAGAACCAATGAGAGACTAGCTGGAGGTGTCTGGACAGGTAAATTTAACTCTCATTTCCCACCAAGAAGAGGAATTAACCAAAGGCTCAGCGAGCCATGCCGGAACCACACTAGGGCCTGAAGCAATCCTGCGGTGTTGCGGCCAGCTCACAAGAAAGCGAGTTGAAGAAAGGAGCTCAGGGGCCCTGTAATTCACACACCTGCAGAGTTGTAAATGACAGCTATCGTCCAAAAATATATTGAAGTAAGGCTGCCAAGAGGACTTGAAAGCGGGGCAGAATTGCAGGAAACCGATTTCAGGAGGTAGACTGGAATTGCATGTAAAGCATAGGAAAAGAGGCAGAACGTCCACAATGATGCACTTGGCCAAAAAGGGCGTATGCGTTTTTTCCTGAATATATTCAGGAAAAAACGCATACGCCCTTTTTGGCCAACCAAGCAAGCTTGCAAAGGAAATCTGCACTACAATGAAGTCTCACTGCCCCCCGGTCAAAAGGGCCATCTGAAAAAAGTGTAAAATCCAGAAAGGCAGGACAGGCCATGGAGAACTGGGAGCCTTGTTATGCTGATGGGCGTGATGTAAATTGCCAACAGCCACTCTGGAGAAGTGTATGGTGTTTCCTGAAACATCTAAAAAACAAAGCAACAGAGCCTAGGGCACTTCCACTTATGGTCCTATATATTAGGGAAATTAAAATCAAAAAGACACAGCCACCAGTAAGTTTGGGACGGCTCTGTTTACAGGAACCTCGTTTCCGGTACAAGTTCAATATCGCAGAAAGCGAAAAATGGATAAAGAAGTTGTGGGACTTACGTACAATGCAATATCATTCAGCAATGAAAACTATGTCATCATGCCCGTAGCAGCATAATGAGTGGATTCAGGTACGATGATTCTAAGTGAAATAAGTCACACAGAAAAAGAAACATCATAAGATATCACTAATACACGGAATGTAAACTTGGCTACACAGGAACTGAATTACAAAACAGAATAGGGTCTCAAATGTAGAAAACCAACTTATGCTTGCTTAAGGGGAAAGGTGAGTTGGGGTGCTGCATAAAACCAGAGATTGAAATTAGCACAGATACCTTTCCATAAGCCAAATATGTAATAGACAAGAGCTACTGCTTGCTCAACGAAGTGGACTCAACACCCCATATTAACCGCCTAAAAATATACCTGACTAGTAAGAATCTTAAAACCTATGGATTTATATGTCTCCAAAAGAGAATCAAGCATGTTTACAGTGGCATAAACGCAGCAGTGATAGGATTGGTGAGGTTCGGTGAGCAAATGCAGACCCTTTGAAGTCATATTGCATGGTACCCATTCCATGGTTCTCAACTCTCCAGGTTTAAGGGATTCTTCCTTCAGCTAAAACATGCATGTGGAACCCAGAGTATGATCCACCGTGTGATCGGGAAACGTGTTCAAATGTGTCTCAGTTTTCGTCCCCTGGTACTCGGGTGCAACATTCCAGACGCTTTACTAACACTCTCCCCACTTGGAGAGTCAGTGCCTTTAACCTCCTGTTTGGCCCAGTTTGCAAATTCTGCGGAAAATGAACAGGAATAGGGAGAACCAATGAGAGACTAGCTGGAGGAGTCTGGACGGGCAAATTTAACTCTCATTTCCCACCAGGAAGAGGAATTAACCAAAGGCTCAGCGAGCCATGCCGGAACCACACTAGGGCCTGAAGCAATCCTGCGGTGTTGCGGCCAGCTCACAAGAAAGCGAGTTGAAGAAAGGAGCTCAGGGGCCCTGTAATTCACACACCTGCAGAGTTGTAAATGACAGCTATCGTCCAAAAATATATTGAAGTAAGGCTGCCAAGAGGACTTGAAAGCGGGGCAGAATTGCAGGAAACCGATTTCAGGAGGTAGACTGGAATTGCATGTAAAGCATAGGAAAAGAGGCAGAACGTCCACAATGATGCACTTGGCCAAAAAGGGCGTATGCGTTTTTTCCTGAATATATTCAGGAAAAAACGCATACGCCTTTTTTGGCCAACCAAGCAAGCTTGCAAAGGAAATCTGCACTACAATGAAGTCTCACTGCCCCCCGGTCAAAAGGGCCATCTGAAAAAAGTGTAAAATCCAGAAAGGCAGGACAGGCCATGGAGAACTGGGAGCCTTGTTATGCTGATGGGCGTGATGTAAATTGCCAACAGCCACTCTGGAGAAGTGTATGGTGTTTCCTGAAACATCTAAGAAACAAAGCAACAGAGCCTAGGGCACTTCCACTTATGGTCCTATAGCTTAGGGAAATTAAAATCAAAAAGACACAGCCACCCCAAAGTTTGGGACGGCTCTGTTTACAAGAACCTCGTTTCCGGTACAAGTTCAATATCGCAGAAAGCGAAAAATGGATAAAGAAGTTGTGGGACTTACGTACAATGCAATATCATTCAGCAATGAAATCTATGTCATCATGCCCGTAGCAGCATAATGAGTGGATTCAGGTACGATGATTCTAAGTGAAATATGTCACACAGAAAAAGAAACATCATAAGATATCACTAATACACGGAATGTAAACTTGGCTACACAGGAACTGAATTACAAAACAGAATAGGGTCTCAAATGTAGAAAACCAACTTATGCTTGCTTAAGGGGAAAGGTGAGTTGGGGTGCTGCATAAAACCAGAGATGGAAATTAGCACAGATACCTTTCCATAAGCCAAATATGTAATAGACAAGAGTTACTGCTTGCTCAACGAAGTGGACTCAACACCCCATATTAAACGCCTAAGAATATACTTGACAGTAAGAATCTTAAAACCTATGGATTTATATGTCTCCGAAGGAGAATCAAGCGTGTGTACAGCGGCATAAACGCAGCAGTGATAGGATTGGTGAGGTTCGGTGAGCAAATGCAGACCCTTTGAAGTCATATTGCATGGTACCCATTCCATGGTTCTCAACTCTCCAGGTTTAAGGGATTCTTCCTTCAGCTAAAACATGCATGTGGAACCCAGAGTATGATCCACCGTGTGATCGGGAAACGTGTTCAAATGTATCTCAGTTTTCGCCCCCTGGTACTCGGGTGCAACATTCCAGACGCTTTACTAACACTCTCCCCACTTGGAGAGTCAGTGCCTTTAACCTCCTGTTTGGCCCAGTTTGCAATTTCTGCGGAAAATGAACAGGAATAGGGAGAACCAATGAGAGACTAGCTGGAGGTGTCTGCCCGGGTAAATTTAACTCTCATTTCCCACCAAGAAGAGGAATTAACCAAAGGCTCAGCGAGCCATGCCGGAACCACACTAGGGCCTGAAGCAATCCTGCGGTGTTGCGGCCAGCTCACAAGAAAGCGAGTTGAAGAAAGGAGCTCAGGGGCCCTGTAATTCACACACCTGCAGAGTTGTAAATGACAGCTATCGTCCAAAAATATATTGAAGTAAGGCTGCCAAGAGGACTTGAAAGCGGGGCAGAATTGCAGGAAACCGATTTCAGGAGGTAGACTGGAATTGCATGTAAAGCATAGGAAAAGAGGCAGAACGTCCACAATGATGCACTTGGCCAAAAAGGGCGTATGCGTTTTTTCCTGAATATATTCAGGAAAAAACGCATAAGCCCTTTTTGGCCAACCAAGCAAGCTTGCAAAGGAAATCTGCACTACAATGAAGTCTCACTGCCCCCCGGTCAAAAGGGCCATCTGAAAAAAGTGTAAAATCCAGAAAGGCAGGACAGGCCATGGAGAACTGGGAGCCTTGTTATGCTGATGGGCGTGATGTAAATTGCCAACAGCCACTCTGGAGAAGTGTATGGTGTTTCCTGAAACATCTGAAAAACAAAGCAACAGAGCCTAGGGCACTTCCATTTTTGGTCCTATAGATTAGGGAAATTAAAATCAAAAAGACACAGCCACCCCAAAGTTTGGGACAGCTCTGTTTACAAGAACCTCGTTTACGGTACAAGTTCAATATCGCAGAAAGCAAAAAATGGATAAAGAAGTTGTGGGACTTACGTACAATGCAATATCACTCAGCAATGAAATCTATGTCATCATGCCCGTAGCAGCATAATGAGTGGATTCAGGTACGATGATTCTAAGTGAAATAAGTCACACAGAAAAAGAAACATCATAAGATATCACTAATACACGGAATGTAAACTTGGCTACACAGGAACTGAATTACAAAACAGAATAGGGTCTCAAATGTAGAAAACCAACTTATGCTTGCTTAAGGGGAAAGGTGAGTTGGGGTGCTGCATAAAACCAGAGATTGAAATTAGCACAGATACCTTTCCATAAGCCAAATATGTAATAGACAAGAGCTACTGCTTGCTCAACGAAGTGGACTCAACACCCCATATTAACCGCCTAAAAATATACCTGACTAGTAAGAATCTTAAAACCTATGGATTTATATGTCTCCAAAAGAGAATCAAGCATGTTTACAGTGGCATAAACGCAGCAGTGATAGGATTGGTGATGTTCGGTGAGCAAATGCAGACCCTTTGAAGTCATATTGCATGGTACCCATTCCATGGTTCTCAACTCTCCAGGTTTAAGGGATTCTTCCTTCAGCTAAAACATGCATGTGGAACCCAGAGTATGATCCACCGTGTGATCGGGAAACGTGTTCAAATGTGTCTCAGTTTTCGTCCCCTGGTACTCGGGTGCAACATTCCAGACGCTTTACTAACACTCTCCCCACTTGGAGAGTCAGTGCCTTTAACCTCCTGTTTGGCCCAGTTTGCAAATTCTGCGGAAAATGAACAGGAATAGGGAGAACCAATGAGAGACTAGCTGGAGGAGTCTGGACGGGCAAATTTAACTCTCATTTCCCACCAGGAAGAGGAATTAACCAAAGGCTCAGCGAGCCATGCCGGAACCACACTAGGGCCTGAAGCAATCCTGCGGTGTTGCGGCCAGCTCACAAGAAAGCGAGTTGAAGAAAGGAGCTCAGGGGCCCTGTAATTCACACACCTGCAGAGTTGTAAATGACAGCTATCGTCCAAAAATATATTGAAGTAAGGCTGCCAAGAGGACTTGAAAGCGGGGCAGAATTGCAGGAAACCGATTTCAGGAGGTAGACTGGAATTGCATGTAAAGCATAGGAAAAGAGGCAGAACGTCCACAATGATGCACTTGGCCAAAAAGGGCATATGCGTTTTTTCCTGAATATATTCAGGAAAAAACGCATACGCCCTTTTTGGCCAACCAAGCAAGCTTGCAAAGGAAATCTGCACTACAATGAAGTCTCACTGCCCCCCGGTCAAAAGGGCCATCTGAAAAAAGTGTAAAATCCAGAAAGGCAGGACAGGCCATGGAGAACTGGGAGCCTTGTTATGCTGATGGGCGTGATGTAAATTGCCAACAGCCACTCTGGAGAAGTGTATGGTGTTTCCTGAAACATCTAAGAAACAAAGCAACAGAGCCTAGGGCACTTCCACTTATGGTCCTATAGCTTAGGGAAATTAAAATCAAAAAGACACAGCCACCCCAAAGTTTGGGACGGCTCTGTTTACAAGAACCTCGTTTCCGGTACAAGTTCAATATCGCAGAAAGCGAAAAATGGATAAAGAAGTTGTGGGACTTACGTACAATGCAATATCATTCAGCAATGAAATCTATGTCATCATGCCCGTAGCAGCATAATGAGTGGATTCAGGTACGATGATTCTAAGTGAAATATGTCACACAGAAAAAGAAACATCATAAGATATCACTAATACACGGAATGTAAACTTGGCTACACAGGAACTGAATTACAAAACAGAATAGGGTCTCAAATGTAGAAAACCAACTTATGCTTGCTTAAGGGGAAAGGTGAGTTGGGGTGCTGCATAAAACCAGAGATGGAAATTAGCACAGATACCTTTCCATAAGCCAAATATGTAATAGACAAGAGTTACTGCTTGCTCAACGAAGTGGACTCAACACCCCATATTAAACGCCTAAGAATATACTTGACAGTAAGAATCTTAAAACCTATGGATTTATATGTCTCCGAAGGAGAATCAAGCGTGTGTACAGCGGCATAAACGCAGCAGTGATAGGATTGGTGAGGTTCGGTGAGCAAATGCAGACCCTTTGAAGTCATATTGCATGGTACCCATTCCATGGTTCTCAACTCTCCAGGTTTAAGGGATTCTTCCTTCAGCTAAAACATGCATGTGGAACCCAGAGTATGATCCACCGTGTGATCGGGAAACGTGTTCAAATGTATCTCAGTTTTCGTCCCCTGGTACTCGGGTGCAACATTCCAGACGCTTTACTAACACTCTCCCCACTTGGAGAGTCAGTGCCTTTAACCTCCTGTTTGGCCCAGTTTGCAATTTCTGCGGAAAATGAACAGGAATAGGGAGAACCAATGAGAGACTAGCTGGAGGTGTCTGCCCGGGTAAATTTAACTCTCATTTCCCACCAAGAAGAGGAATTAACCAAAGGCTCAGCGAGCCATGCCGGAACCACACTAGGGCCTGAAGCAATCCTGCGGTGTTGCGGCCAGCTCACAAGAAAGCGAGTTGAAGAAAGGAGCTCAGGGGCCCTGTAATTCACACACCTGCAGAGTTCTAAATGACAGCTATCGTCCAAAAATATATTGAAGTAAGGCTGCCAAGAGGACTTGAAAGCGGGGCAGAATTGCAGGAAACCGATTTCAGGAGGTAGACTGGAATTGCATGTAAAGCATAGGAAAAGAGGCAGAACGTCCACAATGATGCACTTGGCCAAAAAGGGCGTATGCGTTTTTTCCTGAATATATTCAGGAAAAAACGCATACGCCCTTTTTGGCCAACCAAGCATGCTTGCAAAGGAAATCTGCACTACAATGAAGTCTCACTGCCCCCCAGTCAAAAGGGCCATCTGAAAAAAGTGTAAAATCCAGAAAGGCAAGACAGGCCATGGAGAACTGGGAGCCTTGTTATGCTGATGGGAGGGATGTAAATTGCCAACAGCCACTCTGGAGAAGTGTATGGTGTTTCCTGAAACATCTAAAAAACAAAGCAACAGAGCCTAGGGCACTTCCACTTATGGTCCTATAGCTTAGGGAAATTAAAATCAAAAAGACACAGCCACCCCAAAGTTTGGGACGGCTCTGTTTACAAGAACCTCATTTACGGTACAAGTTCAATATCGCAGAAAGCGAAAAATGGATAAAGAAGTTGTGGTACTTACGTACAATGCAATATCACTCAGCAATGAAATCTATGTCATCAGGTCAGTAGCAGCATAATGAGTGGATTCAGGTACGATGATTCTAAGTGAAATAAGTCACACAGAAAAAGAAACATCATAAGATATCACTAATACACGGAATGTAAACTTGGCTACACAGGAACTGAATTACAAAACAGAATAGGGTCTCAAATGTAGAAAACCAACTTATGCTTGCTTAAGGGGAAAGGTGAGTTGGGGTGCTGCATAAAACCAGAGATTGAAATTAGCACAGATACCTTTCCATAAGCCAAATATGTAATAGACAAGAGCTACTGCTTCCTCAACGAAGTGGACTCAACACCCCATATTAACCGCCTAAGAATATACCTGACTAGTAAGAATCTTAAAGCCTATGGATTTATATGTCGCCGAAAGAGAATCAAGCGTGTGTACAGCGGCATAAACGCAGCAGTGATAGGATTGGTGAGGTTCGGTGAGCAAATGCAGACCCTTTGAAGTCATATTGCATGGTACCCATTCCATGGTTCTCAACTCTCCAGGTTTAAGGGATTCTTCCTTCAGCTAAAACATGCATGTGGAACCCAGAGTATGATCCACCGTGTGATCGGGTAACGTGTTCAAATGTGTCTCAGTTTTCGTCCCCTGGTACTCGGGTGCAACATTCCAGACGCTTTACTAACACTCTCCCCACTTGAGAGTCAGTGCCTTTAACCTCCTGTTTGGCCCAGTTTGCAATTTCTGCGGAAAATGAACAGGAATAGTGAGAACCAATGAGAGACTAGTTGGAGGTGTCTGGACAGGTAAATTTAACTCTCATTTCCCACCAAGAAGAGGAATTAACCAAAGGCTCAGCGAGCCATGCCGGAACCACACTAGGGCCTGAAGCAATCCTGCGGTGTTGCGGCCAGCTCACAAGAAAGCGAGTTGAAGAAAGGAGCTCAGGGGCCCTGTAATTCACACACCTGCAGAGTTGTAAATGACAGCTATCGTCCAAAAATATATTGAAGTAAGGCTGCCAAGAGGACTTGAAAGCGGGGCAGAATTGCAGGAAACCGATTTCAGGAGGTAGACTGGAATTGCATGTAAAGCATAGGAAAAGAGGCAGAACGTCCACAATGATGCACTTGGCCAAAAAGGGCGTATGCGTTTTTTCCTGAATATATTCAGGAAAAAACGCATACGCCCTTTTTGGCCAACCAAGCAAGCTTGCAAAGGAAATCTGCACTACAATGAAGTCTCACTGCCCCCCGGTCAAAAGGGCCATCTGAAAAAAGTGTAAAATCCAGAAAGGCAGGACAGGCCATGGAGAACTGGGAGCCTTGTTATGCTGATGGGCGTGATGTAAATTGCCAACAGCCACTCTGGAGAAGTATATGGTGTTTCCTGAAACATCTAAGAAACAAAGCAACAGAGCCTAGGGCACTTCCACTTATGGTCCTATATATTAGGGAAATTAAAATCAAAAAGACACAGCCACCAGTAAGTTTGGGACGCCTCTGTTTACAGGAACCTCGTTTCCGGTACAAGTTCAATATCGCAGAAGGCGAAAAATGGATAAAGTAGTTGTGGGACTTACGTACAATGCAATATCATTCAGCAATGAAATCTATGTCATCATGCCCGTAGCAGCATAATGAGTGGATTCAGGTACGATGATTCTAAGTGAAATAAGTCACACATAAAAAGAAACATCATAAGATATCACTAATACACGGAATGTAAACTTGGCTACACAGGAACTGAATTACAAAACAGAATAGGGTCTCAAATGTAGAAAACCAACTTATGCTTGCTTAAGGGGAAAGGTGAGTTGGGGTGCTGCATAAAACCAGAGATTGAAATTAGCACAGATACCTTTCCATAAGCCAAATATGTAATAGACAAGAGCTACTGCTTGCTCAGCGAAGTGGACTCAACACCCCATATTAACCGCCTAAAAATATACCTGACTAGTAAGAATCTTAAAACCTATGGATTTATATGTCTCCAAAAGAGAATCAAGCATGTTTACAGTGGCATAAACGCAGCAGTGATAGGATTGGTGAGGTTCGGTGAGCAAATGCAGACCCTTTGAAGTCATATTGCATGGTACCCATTCCATGGTTCTCAACTCTCCAGGTTTAAGGGATTCTTCCTTCAGCTAAAACATGCATGTGGAACCCAGAGTATGATCCACCGTGTGATCGGGAAACGTGTTCAAATGTGTCTCAGTTTTCGTCCCCTGGTACTCGGGTGCAACATTCCAGACGCTTTACTAACACTCTCCCCACTTGGAGAGTCAGTGCCTTTAACCTCCTGTTTGGCCCAGTTTGCAAATTCTGCGGAAAATGAACAGGAATAGGGAGAACCAATGAGAGACTAGCTGGAGGTGTCTGGACGGGCAAATTTAACTCTCATTTCCCACCAAGAAGAGGAATTAACCAAAGGCTCAGCGAGCCATGCCGGAACCACACTAGAGCCTGAAGCAATCCTGCGGTGTTGCGGCCAGCTCACAAGAAAGCGAGTTGAAGAAAGGAGCTCAGGGGCCCTGTAATTCACACACCTGCAGAGTTGTAAATGACAGCTATCGTCCAAAAATATATTGAAGTAAGGCTGCCAAGAGGACTTGAAAGCGGGGCAGAATTGCAGTAAACCGATTTCAGGAGGTAGACTGGAATTGCATGTAAAGCATAGGAAAAGAGGCAGAACGTCCACAATGATGCACTTGGCCAAAAAGGGCGTATGCGTTTTTTCCTGAATATATTCAGGAAAAAACGCATACGCCCTTTTTGGCCAACCAAGCAAGCTTGCAAAGGAAATCTGCA
The DNA here is from genome assembly GCF_039906515.1 of Pseudorca crassidens. NCBI lineage: Eukaryota > Metazoa > Chordata > Mammalia > Artiodactyla > Delphinidae > Pseudorca > Pseudorca crassidens. The sequence goes on from NW_027136117.1 coordinate 59,483, forward strand.
CTACAATGAAGTCTCACTGCCCCCCGGTCAAAAGGGCCATCTGAAAAAAGTGTAAAATCCAGAAAGGCAGGACAGGCCATGGAGAACTGGGAGCCTTGTTATGCTGATGGGCGTGATGTAAATTGCCAACAGCCACTCTGGAGAAGTGTATGGTGTTTCCTGAAACATCTAAAAAACAAAGCAACAGAGCCTAGGGCACTTCCACTTATGGTCCTATAGCTTAGGGAAATTAAAATCAAAAAGACACAGCCACCCCAAAGTTTGGGACGGCTCTATTTACAAGAACCTCGTTTACGGTACAAGTTCAATATCGCAGAAAGCGAAAAATGGATAAAGAAGTTGTGGTACTTACGTACAATGCAATATCACTCAGCAATGAAATCTCTGTCATCAGGCCCATAGCAGCATAATGAGTGGATTCAGGTACGATGATTCTAAGTGAAATAAGTCACACAGAAAAAGAAACATCATAAGATATCACTAATACACGGAATGTAAACTTGGCTACACAGGAACTGAATTACAAAACAGAATAGGGTCTCAAATGTAGAAAACCAACTTATGCTTGCTTAAGGGGAAAGGTGAGTTGTGGTGCTGCATAAAACCAGAGATTGAAATTACCACAGATACCTTTCCATAAGCCAAATATGTAATAGACAAGAGCTACTGCTTGCTCAACGAAGTGGACTCAACACCCCATATTAAACGCCTAAGAATATACCTGACTAGTAAGAATCTTAAAACCTATGGATTTATATGTCTTCGAAAGAGAATCAAGCGTGTGTACAGCGGCATAAACGCAGCAGTGATAGGATTGGTGATGTTCGGTGAGCAAATGCAGACCCTTTGAAGTCATATTGCATGGTACCCATTCCATGGTTCTCAACTCTCCAGGTTTAAGGGATTCTTCCTTCAGCTAAAACATGCATGTGGAACCCAGAGGATGATCCACCGTGTGATCGGGAAACGTGTTCAAATGTGTCTCAGTTTTCGTCCCCTGGTACTCGGGTGCAACATTCCAGATGCTTTACTAACACTCTCCCCACTTGGAGAGTCAGTGCCTTTAAACTCCTGTTTGGCCCAGTTTGCAATTTCTGCGGAAAATGAACAGGAATAGGGAGAACCAATGAGAGACTAGCTGGAGGTGTCTGGACGGGCAAATTTTACTCTCATTTCCCACCAGGAAATGGAATTAACCAAAGGCTCACCGAGCCGTGCCGGAACCACACTAGGGCCTGAAGCAATCCTGCGGTGTTGCGGCCAGCTCACAAGAAAGCGAGTTGAAGAAAGTAGCTCAGGGGCACTGTAATTCACAAACCTTCAGAGTTCTAAATGACAGCTATCTTCCAAAAATATATTGAAGTAAGGCTGCCAAGAGGACTTGAAAGCGGGGCAGAATTGCAGGAAACCGATTTCAGGAGGTAGACTGGAATTGCATGTAAAGCATAAGAAAAGAGGCAGACCGTCCACAATGATGCACTTGGCCAAAAAGGGCGTATGCGTTTTTTCCTGAATATATTCAGGAAAAAACGCATACGCACTTTTTGGCCAACCAAGCAAGCTTGCAAAGGAAATCTGCACTACAATGAAGTCTCACTGCCCCCCGGTCAAAAGGGCCATCTGAAAAAAGTGTAAAATCCAGAAAAGCAGGACAGACCATGGAGAACTGGGAGCCTACTTAGGCTGATGGGCGGGATGTAAATTGCCAACAGCCACTCTGGAGAAGTGTATGGTGTTTCCTGAAACATCTGAAAAACAAAGCAACAGAGCCTAGGGCACTTCCATTTTTGGTCCTATAGATTAGGGAAATTAAAATCAAAAAGACACAGCCACCCCAAAGTTTGGGACAGCTCTGTTTACAAGAACCTCGTTTACGGTACAAGTTCAATATCGCAGAAAGCAAAAAATGGATAAAGAAGTTGTGGTACTTACGTACAATGCAATATCACTCAGCAATGAAATCTATGTCATCAGGCCAGTAGCAGCATAATGAGTGGATTCAGGTACGATGATTCTAAGTGAAATAAGTCACACAGAAAAAGAAACATCATAAGGTATCACTAATACACGGAATGTAAACTTGGCTACACAGGAACTGAATTACAAAACAGAATAGGGTCTCAAATGTAGAAAACCAACTTATGCTTGCTTAAGGGGAAAGGTGAGTTGGGGTGCTGCATAAAACCAGAGATTGAAATTAGCACAGATACCTTTCCATAAGCCAAATATGTAATAGACAAGAGCTACTGCTTGCTCAACGAAGTGGACTCAACACCCCATATTAAAGGCCTAAGAATATACCTGACTAGTAAGAATCTTAAAACCTATGGATTTATATGTCTCCGAAAGAGAATCCAGCGTGTGTACAGCGGCATAAACGCAGCAGTGATAGGATTGGTGAGGTTCGGTGAGCAAATGCAGACCCTTTGAAGTCATATTGCATGGTACCCATTCCATGGTTCTCAACTCTCCAGGTTTAAGGGATTCTTCCTTCAGCTAAAACATGCATGTGGAACCCAGAGTATGATCCACCGTGTGATCGGGAAACGTGTTCAAATGTGTCTCAGTTTTCGTCCCCTGGTACTCGGGTGCAACATTCCAGATGCTTTACTAACACTCTCCCCACTTGGAGAGTCAGCGCCTTTATACTCCTGTTTGGCCCAGTGTGCAATTTCTGCGGAAAATGAACAGGAATAGGGAGAACCAATGAGAGACTAGCTGGAGGTGTCTGGACGGGCAAATTTAACTCTCATTTCCCACCAGGAAGAGGAATTAACCAAAGGCTCAGCGAGCCATGCTGGAACCACACTAGGGCCTGAAGCAATCCTGTGGTGTTGCGGCCAGCTCACAAGAAAGCCAGTTGAAAAAAGGAGCTCAGGGGCACTGTAATTCACAAACCTGCAGAGTTATAAATGACAGCTATCATCCAAAAATATATTGAAGTAAGGCTGCCAAGAGGACTTGAAAGCGGGGCAGAATTGCAGGAAACCGATTTCAGGAGGTAGACTGGAATTGCATGAAAAGCATAGGAAAAGAGGCAGAACGTCCACAATGATGCACTTGGCCAAAAAGGGCGTATGCGTTTTTTCCTGAATATATTCAGGAAAAAACGCATACGCCCTTTTTGGCCAACCAAGCAAGCTTGCAAAGGAAATCTGCACTACAATGAAGTCTCACTGCCCCCCGGTCAAAAGGGGAATCTGAAAAAAGTGTAAAATCCAGAAAGGCAGTACAGGCCATGGAGAACTGGGAGCCTTCTTATGCTGATGGGCGGGATGTAAATTGCCAACAGCCACTCTGGAGAAGTGTATGGTGTTTCCTGAAACATCTAAAAAACAAAGCAACAGAGCCTAGGGCACTTCCACTTATGGTCCTATAGATTAGGGAAATTAAAATCAAAAAGACACAGCCACCCCAGAGTTTGGGACGGCTCTGTTTACAAGAACCTCATTTACGGTACAAGTTCAATATTGCAGAAAGCAAAAAATGGATAAAGAAGTTGTGGTACTTACGTACAATGCAATACCACTCAGCAATGAAATCTATGTCATCAGGCCAGTAGCAGCATAATGAGTGGATTCAGGTACGATGATTCTAAGTGAAATATGTCACACAGAAAAAGAAACATCATAAGATATCACTAATACACGGAATGTAAACTTGGCTACACAGGAACTGAATTACAAAACAGAATAGGGTCTCAAATGTAGAAAACCAACTTATGCTTGCTTAAGGGGAAAGGTGAGTTGGGGTGCTGCATAAAACCAGAGATTGAAATTAACACAGATACCTTTCCATAAGCCAAATATGTAATAGACAAGAGCTACTGCTTGCTCAACGAAGTGGACTCAACACCCCATATTAAACGCCTAAGAATATACCTGACTAGTAAGAATCTTAAAACCTATGGATTTATATGTCTCCGAAAGAGAATCCAGCGTCTGTACAGCGGCATAAACGCAGCAGTGATAGGATTGGTGAGGTTCGGTGAGCAAATGCAGACCCTTTGAAGTCATATTGCATGGTACCCATTCCATGGGTCTCAACTCTCCACGTTTAAGGGATTCTTCCTTCAGCTAAAACATGCATGTGGAACCCAGAGTATGATCCACCGTGTGATCGGGAAACGTGTTCAAATGTGTCTCAGTTTTCGTCCCCTGGTACTCGGGTGCAACATTCCAGACGCTTTACTAACACTCTCCCCACTTGGAGAGTCAGTGCCTTTAACCTCCTGTTTGGCCCAGTTTGCAATTTCTGCGGAAAATGAACAGGAATAGGGAGAACCAATGAGAGACTAGCTGGAGGTGTCTGGACGGGTAAATTTAACTCTCAATTCCCACCAAGAAGAGGAATTAACCAAAGGCTCAGCGAGCCATGCCGGAACCACACTAGGGCCTGAAGCAATCCTGCGGTGTTGCGGCCAGCTCACAAGAAAGCGAGTTGAAGAAAGGAGCTCAGGGGCCCTGTAATTCACACACCTGCAGAGTTCTAAATGACAGCTATCGTCCAAAAATATATTGAAGTAAGGCTGCCAAGAGGACTTGAAAGCGGGGCAGAATTGCAGGAAACCGATTTCAGGAGGTAGACTGGAATTGCATGAAAAGCATAGGAAAAGAGGCAGAACGTCCACAATGATGCACTTGGCCAAAAAGGGCGTATGCGTTTTTTCCTGAATATATTCAGGAAAAAACGCATACGCCCTTTTTGGCCAACCAAGCAAGCTTGCAAAGGAAATCTGCACTACAATGAAGTCTCACTGCCCCCCGGTCAAAAGGGCCATCTGAAAAAAGTGTAAAATCCAGAAAGGCAGTACAGGCCATGGAGAACTGGGAGCCTTCTTATGCTGATGGGCGGGATGTAAATTGCCAACAGCCACTCTGGAGAAGTGTATGGTGTTTCCTGAAACATCTAAAAAACAAAGCAACAGAGCCTAGGGCACTTCCACTTATGGTCCTATAGATTAGGGAAATTAAAATCAAAAAGACACAGCCACCCCAGAGTTTGGGACGGCTCTGTTTACAAGAACCTCATTTACGGTACAAGTTCAATATTGCAGAAAGCAAAAAATGGATAAAGAAGTTGTGGTACTTACGTACAATGCAATACCACTCAGCAATGAAATCTATGTCATCAGGCCAGTAGCAGCATAATGAGTGGATTCAGGTACGATGATTCTAAGTGAAATATGTCACACAGAAAAAGAAACATCATAAGATATCACTAATACACGGAATGTAAACTTGGCTACACAGGAACTGAATTACAAAACAGAATAGGGTCTCAAATGTAGAAAACCAACTTATGCTTGCTTAAGGGGAAAGGTGAGTTGGGGTGCTGCATAAAACCAGAGATTGAAATTAACACAGATACCTTTCCATAAGCCAAATATGTAATAGACAAGAGCTACTGCTTGCTCAACGAAGTGGACTCAACACCCCATATTAAACGCCTAAGAATATACCTGACTAGTAAGAATCTTAAAACCTATGGATTTATATGTCTCCGAAAGAGAATCCAGCGTCTGTACAGCGGCATAAACGCAGCAGTGATAGGATTGGTGAGGTTCGGTGAGCAAATGCAGACCCTTTGAAGTCATATTGCATGGTACCCATTCCATGGGTCTCAACTCTCCACGTTTAAGGGATTCTTCCTTCAGCTAAAACATGCATGTGGAACCCAGAGTATGATCCACCGTGTGATCGGGAAACGTGTTCAAATGTGTCTCAGTTTTCGTCCCCTGGTACTCGGGTGCAACATTCCAGACGCTTTACTAACACTCTCCCCACTTGGAGAGTCAGTGCCTTTAACCTCCTGTTTGGCCCAGTTTGCAATTTCTGCGGAAAATGAACAGGAATAGGGAGAACCAATGAGAGACTAGCTGGAGGTGTCTGGACGGGTAAATTTAACTCTCAATTCCCACCAAGAAGAGGAATTAACCAAAGGCTCAGCGAGCCATGCCGGAACCACACTAGGGCCTGAAGCAATCCTGCGGTGTTGCGGCCAGCTCACAAGAAAGCGAGTTGAAGAAAGGAGCTCAGGGGCCCTGTAATTCACACACCTGCAGAGTTCTAAATGACAGCTATCGTCCAAAAATATATTGAAGTAAGGCTGCCAAGAGGACTTGAAAGCGGGGCAGAATTGCAGGAAACCGATTTCAGGAGGTAGACTGGAATTGCATGTAAAGCATAGGAAAAGAGGCAGAACGTCCACAATGATGCACTTGGCCAAAAAGGGCGTATGCGTTTTTTCCTGAATATATTCAGGAAAAAACGCATACGCCCTTTTTGGTCAACCAAGCAAGCTTGCAAAGGAAATCTGCACTACAATGAAGTCTCACTGCCCCCCGGTCAAAAGGGCCATCTGAAAAAAGTGTAAAATCCAGAAAGGCAGGACAGGCCATGGAGAACTGGGAGCCTTGTTATGCTGATGGGCGTGATGTAAATTGCCAACAGCCACTCTGGAGAAGTGTATGGTGTTTCCTGAAACATCTAAAAAACAAAGCAACAGAGCCTAGGGCACTTCCACTTATGGTCCTATAGCTTAGGGAAATTAAAATCAAAAAGACACAGCCACCCCAAAGTTTGGGACGGCTCTGTTTACAAGAACCTCGTTTCCGGTACAAGTTCAATATCGCAGAAAGCGAAAAATGGATAAAGAAGTTGTGGGACTTACGTACAATGCAATATCATTCAGCAATGAAATCTATGTCATCATGCCCGTAGCAGCATAATGAGTGGATTCAGGTACGATGATTCTAAGTGAAATATGTCACACAGAAAAAGAAACATCATAAGATATCACTAATACACGGAATGTAAACTTGGCTACACAGGAACTGAATTACAAAACAGAATAGGGTCTCAAATGTAGAAAACCAACTTATGCTTGCTTAAGGGGAAAGGTGAGTTGTGGTGCTGCATAAAACCAGAGATTGAAATTAGCACAGATACCTTTCCATAAGCCAAATATGTAATAGACAAGAGCTACTGCTTGCTCAACGAAGTGGACTCAACACCCCATATTAAACGCCTAAGAATATACCTGACTAGTAAGAATCTTAAAACCTATGGATTTATATGTCTCCGAAAGAGAATCAAGCGTGTGTACAGCGGCATAAACACAGCAGTGATAGGATTGGTGAGGTTCGGTGAGCAAATGCAGACCCTTTGAAGTCGTATTGCATAGTACCCATTCCATGGTTCTCAACTCTCCAGGTTTAAGGGATTCTTCCTTCAGCTAAAACATGCATGTGGAACCCAGAGTATGATCCACCGTGTGATCGGGAAACGTGTTCAAATGTGTCTCAGTTTTCGTCCCCTGGTACTCGGGTGCAACATTCCAGATGCTTTACTAACACTCTCCCCACTTGGAGAGTCAGTGCCTTTAAACTCCTGTTTGGCCCAGTTTGCAATTTCTGCGGAAAATGAACAGGAATAGGGAGAACCAATGAGAGACTAGCTGGAGGTGTCTGGACGGGCAAATTTTACTCTCATTTCCCACCAGGAAATGGAATTAACCAAAGGCTCACCGAGCCGTGCCGGAACCACACTAGGGCCTGAAGCAATCCTGCGGTGTTGCGGCCAGCTCACAAGAAAGCGAGTTGAAGAAAGTAGCTCAGGGGCACTGTAATTCACAAACCTTCAGAGTTCTAAATGACAGCTATCTTCCAAAAATATATTGAAGTAAGGCTGCCAAGAGGACTTGAAAGCGGGGCAGAATTGCAGGAAACCGATTTCAGGAGGTAGACTGGAATTGCATGTAAAGCATAAGAAAAGAGGCAGACCGTCCACAATGATGCACTTGGCCAAAAAGGGCGTATGCGTTTTTTCCTGAATATATTCAGGAAAAAACGCATACGCACTTTTTGGCCAACCAAGCAAGCTTGCAAAGGAAATCTGCACTACAATGAAGTCTCACTGCCCCCCGGTCAAAAGGGCCATCTGAAAAAAGTGTAAAATCCAGAAAGGCAGGACAGACCATGGAGAACTGGGAGCCTACTTAGGCTGATGGGCGGGATGTAAATTGCCAACAGCCACTCTGGAGAAGTGTATGGTGTTTCCTGAAACATCTGAAAAACAAAGCAACAGAGCCTAGGGCACTTCCATTTTTGGTCCTATAGATTAGGGAAATTAAAATCAAAAAGACACAGCCACCCCAAAGTTTGGGACAGCTCTGTTTACAAGAACCTCGTTTACGGTACAAGTTCAATATCGCAGAAAGCAAAAAATGGATAAAGAAGTTGTGGTACTTACGTACAATGCAATATCACTCAGCAATGAAATCTATGTCATCAGGCCAGTAGCAGCATAATGAGTGGATTCAGGTACGATGATTCTAAGTGAAATAAGTCACACAGAAAAAGAAACATCATAAGGTATCACTAATACACGGAATGTAAACTTGGCTACACAGGAACTGAATTACAAAACAGAATAGGGTCTCAAATGTAGAAAACCAACTTATGCTTGCTTAAGGGGAAAGGTGAGTTGGGGTGCTGCATAAAACCAGAGATTGAAATTAGCACAGATACCTTTCCATAAGCCAAATATGTAATAGACAAGAGCTACTGCTTGCTCAACGAAGTGGACTCAACACCCCATATTAAAGGCCTAAGAATATACCTGACTAGTAAGAATCTTAAAACCTATGGATTTATATGTCTCCGAAAGAGAATCCAGCGTGTGTACAGCGGCATAAACGCAGCAGTGATAGGATTGGTGAGGTTCGGTGAGCAAATGCAGACCCTTTGAAGTCATATTGCATGGTACCCATTCCATGGTTCTCAACTCTCCAGGTTTAAGGGATTCTTCCTTCAGCTAAAACATGCATGTGGAACCCAGAGTATGATCCACCGTGTGATCGGGAAACGTGTTCAAATGTGTCTCAGTTTTCGTCCCCTGGTACTCGGGTGCAACATTCCAGATGCTTTACTAACACTCTCCCCACTTGGAGAGTCAGCGCCTTTATACTCCTGTTTGGCCCAGTGTGCAATTTCTGCGGAAAATGAACAGGAATAGGGAGAACCAATGAGAGACTAGCTGGAGGTGTCTGGACGGGCAAATTTAACTCTCATTTCCCACCAGGAAGAGGAATTAACCAAAGGCTCAGCGAGCCATGCTGGAACCACACTAGGGCCTGAAGCAATCCTGTGGTGTTGCGGCCAGCTCACAAGAAAGCCAGTTGAAAAAAGGAGCTCAGGGGCACTGTAATTCACAAACCTGCAGAGTTATAAATGACAGCTATCATCCAAAAATATATTGAAGTAAGGCTGCCAAGAGGACTTGAAAGCGGGGCAGAATTGCAGGAAACCGATTTCAGGAGGTAGACTGGAATTGCATGAAAAGCATAGGAAAAGAGGCAGAACGTCCACAATGATGCACTTGGCCAAAAAGGGCGTATGCGTTTTTTCCTGAATATATTCAGGAAAAAACGCATACGCCCTTTTTGGCCAACCAAGCAAGCTTGCAAAGGAAATCTGCACTACAATGAAGTCTCACTGCCCCCCGGTCAAAAGGGGAATCTGAAAAAAGTGTAAAATCCAGAAAGGCAGTACAGGCCATGGAGAACTGGGAGCCTTCTTATGCTGATGGGCGGGATGTAAATTGCCAACAGCCACTCTGGAGAAGTGTATGGTGTTTCCTGAAACATCTAAAAAACAAAGCAACAGAGCCTAGGGCACTTCCACTTATGGTCCTATAGATTAGGGAAATTAAAATCAAAAAGACACAGCCACCCCAGAGTTTGGGACGGCTCTGTTTACAAGAACCTCATTTACGGTACAAGTTCAATATTGCAGAAAGCAAAAAATGGATAAAGAAGTTGTGGTACTTACGTACAATGCAATACCACTCAGCAATGAAATCTATGTCATCAGGCCAGTAGCAGCATAATGAGTGGATTCAGGTACGATGATTCTAAGTGAAATATGTCACACAGAAAAAGAAACATCATAAGATATCACTAATACACGGAATGTAAACTTGGCTACACAGGAACTGAATTACAAAACAGAATAGGGTCTCAAATGTAGAAAACCAACTTATGCTTGCTTAAGGGGAAAGGTGAGTTGGGGTGCTGCATAAAACCAGAGATTGAAATTAACACAGATACCTTTCCATAAGCCAAATATGTAATAGACAAGAGCTACTGCTTGCTCAACGAAGTGGACTCAACACCCCATATTAAACGCCTAAGAATATACCTGACTAGTAAGAATCTTAAAACCTATGGATTTATATGTCTCCGAAAGAGAATCCAGCGTCTGTACAGCGGCATAAACGCAGCAGTGATAGGATTGGTGAGGTTCGGTGAGCAAATGCAGACCCTTTGAAGTCATATTGCATGGTACCCATTCCATGCGTCTCAACTCTCCAGGTAAGGGATTCTTCCTTCAGCTAAAACATGCATGTGGAACCCAGAGTATGATCCACCGTTTGATCGGGAAACGTGTTCAAATGTGTCTCAGTTTTCGTCCCCTGGTACTCGGGTGCAACATTCCAGACGCTTTACTAACACTCTCCCCACTTGGAGAGTCAGTGCCTTTAACCTCCTGTTTGGCCCAGTTTGCAATTTCTGTGGAAAATTAACAGGAATAGGGAGAACCAATGACAGACTAGCTGGAGGTGTCTGGACGGGCAAATTTAACTCTCATTTCCCACCAGGAAGACGAATTAACCAAAGGCTCAGCGAGCCATGCCGAAACCACACTAGGGCCTGAAGCAATCCTGCGGTGTTGCGGCCAGCTCACAAGAAAGCGAGTTGAAGAAAGAAGCTCAGGGGCACTGTAATTCACAAACCTGCAGAGTTATAAATGACAGCTATCGTCCAAAAATATATTGAAGTAAGGCTGCCAAGAGGACTTGAATGTGGGGCAGAATTGCAGGAAACCGATTTCAGGAGGTAGACAGGAATTGCATGTAAAGCATAGGAAAAGAGGCAGAACGTCCACAATGATGCACTTGGCCAAAAGGGCGTATGCGTTTTATCCTGAATATATTCAGGAAAAAACGCATACGCCCTTTTTGGCCAACCAAGGAAGCTTGCAAAGGAAATCTGCACTACAATGAAGTCTCACTGCCCCCCGGTTAAAAGGGCCATCTGAAAAAAGTGTAAAATCCAGAAAGGCAGGACAGGCCATGGAGAACTGGGAGCCTTGTTATGCTGATGGGCGGGATGTAAATTGCCAACAGCCACTCTGGAGAAGTGTATGGTGTTTCCTGAAACATCTAAAAAACAAAGCAACAGAGCCTAGGGCACTTCCACTTATGGTCCTATAGATTAGGGAAATTAAAATCAAAAAGACACAGCCACCCCAAAGTTTGGGACGGCTCTGTTTACAAGAACCTCGTTTACGGTACAAGTTCAATATCGCAGAAAGCGAAAAATGGATAAAGTAGTTGTGGTACTTACGTACAATGCAATATCACTCAGCAATGAAATCTATGTCATCAGGCCAGTAGCAGCATAATGAGTGGATTCAGGTACAATGATTCTAAGTGAAATAAGTCACAGAGAAAAAGAAACATCATAAGGTATCACTAATACACGGAATGTAAACTTGGCTACACAGGAACTGAATTACAAAACAGAATAGGGTCTCAAATGTCGATAACCAACTTATGCTTGCTTAAGGGGAAAGGTGAGTTGGGGTGCTGCATAAAACCAGAGATTGAAATTAACACAGATACCTTTCCATAAGCCAAATATGTAATAGACAAGAGCTACTGCTTGCTCAACGAAGTGGACTCAACACCACATATTAAACGCCTAAGAATATACCTGACTAGTAAGAATCTTAAAACCTATGGATTTATATGTCTCCGAAAGAGAATCAAGCGTGTGTACAGCGGCATAAACGCAGCAGTGATAGGATTGGTGAGGTTCGGTGAGCAAATGCAGACCCTTTGAAGTCATATTGCATGGTACCCATTCCATGGGTCTCAACTCTCCACGTTTAAGGGATTCTTCCTTCAGCTAAAACATGCATGTGGAACCCAGAGGATGATCCACCGTGTGATCGGGAAACGTGTTCAAATGTGTCTCAGTTTTCGTCCCCTGGTACTCGGTTGCAACATTCCAGACGCTTTACTAACACTCTCCCCACTTGGAGAGTCAGTGCCTTTAACCTCCTGTTTGGCCCAGTTTGCAATTTCTGCGGAAAATGAACAGGAATAGGGAGAACCAATGAGAGACTAGCTGGAGGAGTCTGGACGGGCAAATTTAACTCTCATTTCCCAACAGGAAGAGGAATTAACCAAAGGCTCAGCGAGCCATGCCGGAACCACACTAGGGCCTGAAGCAATCCTGCGGTGTTGCGGCCAGCTCACAAGAAAGCGAGTTGAAGAAAGGAGCTCAGGGGCCCTGTAATTCACACACCTGCAGAGTTATAAATGACAGCTATCGTCCAAAAATAGATTGAAGTAAGGCTGCCAAGAGGACTTGAAAGCGGGGCAGAATTGCAGGAAACCGATTTCAGGAGGTAGACTGGAATTGCATGTAAAGCATAGGAAAAGAGGCAGAACGTCCACAATGATGCACTTGGCCAAAAATGGCGTATGCATTTTTTCCTGAATATATTCAGGAAAAAACGCATACGCCCTTTTTGGCCAACCAAGCAAGCTTGCAAAGGAAATCTGCACTACAATGAAGTCTCACTGCCCCCCGGTCAAAAGGGCCATCTGAAAAAAGTGTAAAATCCAGAAAGGCAGGACAGGCCATGGAGAACTGGGAGCCTTGTTATGCTGATGGGCGTGATGTAAATTGCCAACAGCCACTCTGGAGAAGTGTATGGTGTTTCCTGAAACATCTAAAAAACAAAGCAACAGAGCCTAGGGCACTTCCACTTATGGTCCTATAGCTTAGGGAAATTAAAATCAAAAAGACACAGCAACCCCAAAGTTTGGGACGGCTCTGTTTACAAGAACCTCGTTTACGGTACAAGTTCAATATCGCAGAAAGCGAGAAATGGATAAAGAAGTTGAGGTACTTACGTACAATGCAATAACTCTCAGCAATGAAATCTATGTAATCAGGCCCTTAGCAGCATAATGAGTGGATTCAGGTACGATGATTCTAAGTGAAATAAGTCACACAGAAAAAGAAACATCATAAGATATCACTAATACACGGAATGTAAACTTGGCTACACAGGAACTGAATTACAAAACAGAATAGGGTCTCAAATGTAGAAAACCAACTTATGCTTGCTTAAGGGGAAAGGTGAGTTGGGGTACTGCATAAAACCAGAGATTGAAATTACCACAGATACCTTTCCATAAGCCAAATATGTAATAGCCAAGAGCTACTGCTTGCTCAACGAAGTGGACTCAACACCCCATATTAAACGCCTAAGAATATACTTGACTAGTAAGAATCTTAAAACCTATGGATTTATATGTCTCCGAAAGAGAATCAAGCATGTGTACAGCGGCATAAACACAGCAGTGATAGGATTGGTGAGGTTCGGTGAGCAAATGCAGACCCTTTGAAGTCATATTGCATGGTACCCATTCCATGGTTCTCAACTCTCCAGGTTTAAGGGATTCTTCCTTCAGCTAAAACATGCATGTGGAACCCAGAGGATGATCCACCGTGTGATCGGGAAACGTGTTCAAATGTGTCTCAGTTTTCGTCCCCTGGTACTCGGGTGCAACATTCCAGACGCTTTACTAACACTCTCCCCACTTGGAGAGTCAGTGCCTTTAACCTCCTGTTTGGCCCAGTTTGCAATTTCTGCGGAAAATGAACAGGAATAGGGAGAACCAATGAGAGACTAGCTGGAGGTGTCTGGACGGGCAAATTTAACTCTCATTTCCCACCAGGAAGAGGAATTAACCAAAGGCTCAGCGAGCCATGCCGGAACCACACTAGGGGCTGAAGCAATCCTGCGGTGTTGCGGCCAGCTCACAAGAAAGCGAGTTGAAGAAAGGAGCTCAGGGGCCCTGTAATTCACACACCTGCAGAGTTGTAAATGACAGCTATCGTCCAAAAATATATTGAAGTAAGGCTGCCAAGACGACTTGAAAGCGGGGCAGAATTGCAGGAAACCGATTTCAGGAGGTAGACTGGAATTGCATGTAAAGCATAGGAAAAGAGGCAGAACGTCCACAATGATGCACTTGGCCAAAAAGGGCGTATGCGTTTTTTCCTGAATATATTCAGGAAAAAACACATACGCCCTTTTTGGCCAGCCAAGCAAGCTTGCAAAGGAAATCTGCACTACAATGAAGTCTCACTGCCCCCCGGTCAAAAGGGCCATCTGAAAAACGTGTAAAATCCAGAAAGGCAGGACAGGCCATGGAGAACTGGGAGCCTTGTTATGCTGATGGGCGTGATGCAAATTGCCAACAGCCACTCTGGAGAAGTGTATGGTGTTTCCTGAAACATCTAAAAAACAAAGCAACAGAGCCTAGGGCACTTCCACTTATGGTCCTATAGCTTAGGGAAATTAAAATCAAAAAGACACAGCAACCCCAAAGTTTGGGACGGCTCTGTTTACAAGAACCTCGTTTCCGGTACAAGTTCAATATCGCAGAAAGCGAAAAATGGATAAAGAAGTTGTGGTACTTACGTACAATGCAATATCACTCAGCAATGAAATCTCTGTCATCAGGCCCATAGCAGCATAATGAGTGGATTCAGGTACGATGATTCTAAGTGAAATAAGTCACACAGAAAAAGAAACATCATAAGATATCACTATTAAACGGAATGTAAACTTGGCTACACAGGAACTGAATTACAAAACAGAATAGGGTCTCAAATGTAGAAAACCAACTTATGCTTGCTTAAGGGGAAAGGTGAGTTGTGGTGCTGCATAAAACCAGAGATTGAAATTACCACAGATACCTTTCCATAAGCCAAATATGTAATAGACAAGAGCTACTGCTTGCTCAACGAAGTGGACTCAACACCCCATATTAAACGCCTAAGAATATACCTGACTAGTAAGAATCTTAAAACCTATGGATTTATATGTCTTCGAAAGAGAATCAAGCGTGTGTACAGCGGCATAAACGCAGCAGTGATAGGATTGGTGATGTTCGGTGAGCAAATGCAGACCCTTTGAAGTCATATTGCATGGTACCCATTCCATGGTTCTCAACTCTCCAGGTTTAAGGGATTCTTCCTTCAGCTAAAACATGCATGTGGAACCCAGAGGATGATCCACCGTGTGATCGGGAAACGTGTTCAAATGTGTCTCAGTTTTCGTCCCCTGGTACTCGGGTGCAACATTCCAGACGCTTTACTAACACTCTCCCCACTTGGAGAGTCAGTGCCTTTAACCTCCTGTTTGGCCCAGTTTGCAATTTCTGCGGAAAATGAACAGGAATAGGGAGAACTAATGAGAGACTAGCTGGAGGTGTCTGGACGGGCAAATTTAACTCTCATTTCCCAACAGGAAGAGGAATTAACCAAGGGCTCAGCGAGCCATGCCGGAACCACACTAGGGCCTGAAGCAATCCTGCGGTGTTGCGGCCAGCTCACAAGAAAGCGAGTTGAAGAAAGGAGCTCAGGGGCCCTGTAATTCACACACCTGCAGAGTTATAAATGACAGCTATCGTCCAAAAATATATTGAAGTAAGGCTGCCAAGAGGACTTGAAAGCGGGGCAGAATTGCAGGAAACCGATTTCAGGAGGTAGACTGGAATTGCATGTAAAGCATAGGAAAAGAGGCAGAACGTCCACAATGATGCACTTGGCCAAAAAGGGCGTATGCGTTTTTTCCTGAATATATTCAGGAAAAAACGCATACGCCCTTTTTGGCCAACCAAGCAAGCTTGCAAAGGAAATCTGCACTACAATGAAGTCTCACTGCCCCCCGGTCAAAAGGGCCATCTGAAAAAAGTGTAAAATCCAGAAAGGCAGGACAGGCCATGGAGAACTGGGAGCCTTGTTATGCTGATGGGCGTGATGTAAATTGCCAACAGCCACTCTGGAGAAGTGTATGGTGTTTCCTGAAACATCTAAAAAACAAAGCAACAGAGCCTAGGGCACTTCCACTTATGGTCCTATAGCTTAGGGAAATTAAAATCAAAAAGACACAGCCACCCCAATGTTTGGGACGGCTCTGTTTACAAGAACCTTGTTTACGGTACAAGTTCAATATCGCAGAAAGCGAAAAATGGATAAAGAAGTTGTGGTACTTACGTACAATGCAATATCACTCAGCAATGAAATCTATGTCATCAGGCCCATAGCAGAATAATGAGTGGATTTAGGTACGATGATTCTAAGTGAAATATGTCACACAGAAAAAGAAACATCATAAGATATCACTAATACACGGAATGTAAACATGGCTACACAGGAACTGAATTACAAAACAGAATAGGGTCTCAAATGTAGAAAACCAACTTATGCTTGCTTAAGGGGAAAGGTGAGTTGGGGTGCTGCATAAAACCAGAGATTGAAATTAGCACAGATACCTATCCATAAGCCAAATATGTAATAGAAAAGAGCTACT
The DNA here is from genome assembly GCF_039906515.1 of Pseudorca crassidens. Lineage (NCBI taxonomy): Eukaryota > Metazoa > Chordata > Mammalia > Artiodactyla > Delphinidae > Pseudorca > Pseudorca crassidens. The sequence continues at coordinate 75,948 of NW_027136117.1, forward strand.
GCTTGCTCAACGAAGTGGACTCAACACCCCATATTAAACGCCTAAGAATATACCTGACTAGTAAGAATCTTAAAACCTATGGATTTATATGTCTCCGAAAGAGAATCAAGCGTGTGTACAGCGGCATAAACGCAGCAGTGATACGATTGGTGAGGTTCGGTGAGCACATGCAGACCCTTTGAAGTCATATTGCATGGTACCCATTCCATGGGTGTCAACTCTCCAGGTTTAAGGGATTCTTCCTTCAGCTAAAACATGCATGTGGAACCCAGAGGATGATCCACCGTGTGATCGGGAAACGTGTTCAAATGTGTCTCAGTTTTCGTCCCCTGGTACTCGGGTGCAACATTCCAGACGCTTTACTAACACTCTCCCCACTTGGTGAGTCAGTGCCTTTAACCTCCTGTTTGGCCCAGTTTGCAATTTCTGCGGAAAATGAACAGGAATAGGGAGAACCAATGAGAGACTAGCTGGAGGTGTCTGGACGGGTAAATTTAACTCTCATTTCCCACCAAGAAGAGGAATTAACCAAAGGCTCAGCGAGCCATGCCGGAACCACACTAGGGCCTGAAGCAATCCTGCGGTGTTGCGGCCCGCTCACAAGAAAGCGAGTTGAAGAAAGGAGCTCAGGGGCCCTGTAATTCACACACCTGCAGAGTTCTAAATGACAGCTATCGTCCAAAAATATATTGAAGTAAGGCTGCCAAGAGGACTTGAAAGCGGGGCAGAATTGCAGGAAACCGATTTCAGGAGGTAGACTGGAATTGCATGTAAAGCATAGGAAAAGAGGCAGAACGTCCACAATGATGCACTTGGCCAAAAAGTGCGTATGCGTTTTTTCCTGAATATATTCAGGAAAAAACGCATATGCCCTTTTTGGCCAACCAAGCAAGCTTGCAATGGAAATCTGCACTACAATGAAGTCTCACTGCCCCCCGGTCAAAAGGGCCATCTGAAAAAAGTGTAAAATCCAGAAAGGCAGGACAGGCCATGGAGAACTGGGAGCCTTGTTATGCTGATGGGCGTGATGTAAATTGCCAACAGCCACTCTGGAGAAGTGTATGGTGTTTCCTGAAACATCTAAAAAACAAAGCAACAGAGCCTAGGGCACTTCCACTTATGGTCCTATAGCTTAGGGAAATTAAAATAAAGACACAGCCACCCCAAAGTTTGGGACAGCTCTGTTTACAAGAACCTCATTTACGGTACAAGTTCAATATCGCAGAAAGCAAAAAATGGATAAAGAAGTTGTGGTACTTACATACAATGCAATATCACTCAGCAATGAAATCTATGTCATCAGGCCAGTAGCAGCATAATGAGTGGATTCAGGTACGATGATTCTAAGTGAAATAAGTCACACAGAAAAAGAAACATCATAAGATATCACTAATACACGGAATGAAAACTTGGCTACACAGGAACTGAATTACAAAACAGAATAGGGTCTCAAATGTAGAAAACCAACTTATGCTTGCTTAAGGGGAAAGGTGAGTTGTGGTGCTGCATAAAACCAGAGATTGAAATTAGCACAGATACCTTTCCATAAGCCAAATATGTAATAGACAAGAGCTACTGCTTGCTCAACGAAGTGGACTCAACACCCCATATTAAACGCCTAAGAATATACCTGACTAGTAAGAATCTTAAAACCTATGGATTTATACGTCTCCGAAAGAGAATCAAGCGTGTGTACAGCGGCATAAACGCATCAGTGATAGGATTGGTGAGGTTCGGTGAGCAAATGCAGACCCTTTGAAGTCGTATTGCATGGTACCCATTCCATGGTTCTCAACTCTCCAGGTTTAAGGGATTCTTCCTTCAGCTAAAACATGCATGTGGAACCCAGAGTATGATCCACCGTGTGATCGGGAAACGTGTTCAAATGTGTCTCAGTTTTCGTCCCCTGGTACTCGGGTGCAACATTCCAGACGCTTTACTAACACTCTCCCCACTTGGAGAGTCAGTGCCTTTAACCTCCTGTTTGGCCCAGTTTGCAATTTCTGCGGAAAATGAACAGGAATAGGGAGAACTAATGAGAGACTAGCTGGAGGTGTCTGGACGGGCAAATTTAACTCTCATTTCCCAACAGGAAGAGGAATTAACCAAGGGCTCAGTGAGCCATGCCGGAACCACACTAGGGCCTGAAGCAATCCTGCGGTGTTGCGGCCAGCTCACAAGAAAGCGAGTTGAAGAAAGGAGCTCAGGGGCCCTGTAATTCACACACCTGCAGAGTTATAAATGACAGCTATCGTCCAAAAATATATTGAAGTAAGGCTGCCAAGAGGACTTGAAAGCGGGGCAGAATTGCAGGAAACCGATTTCAGGAGGTAGACTGGAATTGCATGTAAAGCATAGGAAAAGAGGCAGAACGTCCACAATGATGCACTTGGCCAAAAAGGGCGTATGCGTTTTTTCCTGAATATATTCAGGAAAAAACGCATACGCCCTTTTTGGCCAACCAAGCAAGCTTGCAAAGGAAATCTGCACTACAATGAAGTCTCACTGCCCCCCGGTCAAAAGGGCCATCTGAAAAAAGTGTAAAATCCAGAAAGGCAGGACAGGCCATGGAGAACTGGGAGCCTTGTTATGCTGATGGGCGTGATGTAAATTGCCAACAGCCACTCTGGAGAAGTGTATGGTGTTTCCTGAAACATCTAAAAAACAAAGCAACAGAGCCTAGGGCACTTCCACTTATGGTCCTATAGCTTAGGGAAATTAAAATCAAAAAGACACAGCCACCCCAATGTTTGGGACGGCTCTGTTTACAAGAACCTTGTTTACGGTACAAGTTCAATATCGCAGAAAGCGAAAAATGGATAAAGAAGTTGTGGTACTTACGTACAATGCAATATCACTCAGCAATGAAATCTATGTCATCAGGCCCATAGCAGAATAATGAGTGGATTTAGGTACGATGATTCTAAGTGAAATATGTCACACAGAAAAAGAAACATCATAAGATATCACTAATACACGGAATGTAAACATGGCTACACAGGAACTGAATTACAAAACAGAATAGGGTCTCAAATGTAGAAAACCAACTTATGCTTGCTTAAGGGGAAAGGTGAGTTGGGGTGCTGCATAAAACCAGAGATTGAAATTAGCACAAATACCTATCCATAAGCCAAATATGTAATAGACAAGAGCTACTGCTTGCTCAACGAAGTGGACTCAACACCCCATATTAAACGCCTAAGAATATACCTGACTAGTAAGAATCTTAAAACCTATGGATTTATATGTCTCCGAAAGAGAATCAAGCGTGTGTACAGCGGCATAAACGCAGCAGTGATAGGATTGGTGAGGTTCGGTGAGCAAATGCAGACCCTTTGAAGTCATATTGCATGGTACCCATTCCATGGTTCTCAACTCTCCAGGTTTAAGGGATTCTTCCTTCAGCTAAAACATGCATGTGGAACCCAGAGTATGATCCACCGTGTGATCGGGAAACGTGTTCAAATATGTCTCAGTTTTTGTCCCCTGGTACTCGGGTGCAACATTCCAGACGCTTTACTAACACTCTCCCCACTTGGAGAGTCAGTGCCTTTAACCTCCTGTTTGGCCCAGTTTGCAATTTCTGCGGAAAATGAACAGGAATAGGGAGAACCAATGAGAGACTAGCTGGAGGTGTCTGCCCGGGTAAATTTAACTCTCATTTCCCACCAAGAAGAGGAATTAACCAAAGGCTCAGCGAGCCATGCCGGAACCACACTAGGGCCTGAAGCAATCCTGCGGTGTTGCGGCCAGCTCACAAGAAAGCGAGTTGAAGAAAGGAGCTCAGGGGCCCTGTAATTCACACACCTGCAGAGTTGTAAATGACAGCTATCGTCCAAAAATATATTGAAGTAAGGCTGCCAAGAGGACTTGAAAGCGGGGCAGAATTGCAGGAAACCGATTTCAGGAGGTAGACTGGAATTGCATGTAAAGCATAGGAAAAGAGGCAGAACGTCCACAATGATGCACTTGGCCAAAAAGGGCGTATGCGTTTTTTCCTGAATATATTCAGGAAAAAACGCATACGCCCTTTTTGGCCAACCAAGCAAGCTTGCAAAGGAAATCTGCACTACAATGAAGTCTCACTGCCCCCCGGTCAAAAGGGCCATCTGAAAAAAGTGTAAAATCCAGAAAGGCAGGACAGGCCATGGAGAACTGGGAGCCTTCTTATGCTGATGGGCAGGATGTAAATTGCCAACAGCCACTCTGGAGAAGTGTATGGTGGTTCCTGAAATATCTAAAAAACAAAGCAACACAGCCTAGGGCACTTCCACTTATGGTCCTATAGCTTAGGGAAATTAAAATCAAAAAGACACAGCCACCCCAAAGTTTGGGAGGGCTCTGTTTACAAGAACCTCGTTTACGGTACAAGTTCAATATCGCAGAAGGCGAAAAATGGATAAAGAAGTTTTGGTACTTACGTACAATGCAATATCACTCAGCAATGAAATCTATGTCATCAGGCCAGTAGCAGCATAATGAGTGGATTCAGGTACGATGATTCTAAGTGAAATAAGTCACACAGAAAAGGAAACATCATAAGATATCACTAATACACAGAATGTAAACTTCTCTACATAGGAACTGAATTACAAAACAGAATAGGGTCTCAAATGTAGAAAACCAACTTATGCTTGCTTAAGGGGAAAGGTGAGTTGGGGTGCTGCATAAAACCAGAGATTGAAATTAGCACAGATACCTTTCCATAAGCCAAATATGTAATAGACAAGAGCTACTGCTTGCTCAACGAAGTGGACTCAACACCCCATATTAAACGCCTAAGAATATACTTGACTAGTAAGAATCTTAAAACCTATGGATTTATATGTCTCCGAAAGAGAATCAAGCGTGTGTACAGCGGCATAAACGCAGCAGTGATACGATTGGTGAGGTTCGGTGAGCACATGCAGACCCTTTGAAGTCATATTGCATGGTACCCATTCCATGGGTGTCAACTCTCCAGGTTTAAGGGATTCTTCCTTCAGCTAAAACATGCATGTGGAACCCAGAGGATGATCCACCGTGTGATCGGGAAACGTGTTCAAATGTGTCTCAGTTTTCGTCCCCTGGTACTCGGGTGCAACATTCCAGACGCTTTACTAACACTCTCCCCACTTGGTGAGTCAGTGCCTTTAACCTCCTGTTTGGCCCAGTTTGCAATTTCTGCGGAAAATGAACAGGAATAGGGAGAACCAATGAGAGACTAGCTGGAGGTGTCTGGACGGGTAAATTTAACTCTCATTTCCCACCAAGAAGAGGAATTAACCAAAGGCTCAGCGAGCCATGCCGGAACCACACTAGGGCCTGAAGCAATCCTGCGGTGTTGCGGCCCGCTCACAAGAAAGCGAGTTGAAGAAAGGAGCTCAGGGGCCCTGTAATTCACACACCTGCAGAGTTCTAAATGACAGCTATCGTCCAAAAATATATTGAAGTAAGGCTGCCAAGAGGACTTGAAAGCGGGGCAGAATTGCAGGAAACCGATTTCAGGAGGTAGACTGGAATTGCATGTAAAGCATAGGAAAAGAGGCAGAACGTCCACAATGATGCACTTGGCCAAAAAGGGCGTATGCGTTTTTTCCTGAATATATTCAGGAAAAAACGCATACGCCCTTTTTGGCCAACCAAGCAAGCTTGCAAAGGAAATCTGCACTACAATGAAGTCTCACTGCCCCCCGGTCAAAAGGGCCATCTGAAAAAAGTGTAAAATCCAGAAAGGCAGGACAGACCATGGAGAACTGGGAGCCTTGTTATGCTGATGGGCGTAATGCAAATTGCCAACAGCCACTCTGGAGAAGTGTATGGTGTTTCCTGAAACATCTGAAAAACAAAGCAACAGAGCCTAGGGCACTTCCATTTTTGGTCCTATAGATTAGGGAAATTAAAATCAAAAAGACACAGCCACCCCAAAGTTTGGGACAGCTCTGTTTACAAGAACCTCGTTTACGGTACAAGTTCAATATCGCAGAAAGCAAAAAATGGATAAAGAAGTTGTGGTACTTACGTACAATGCAATATCACTCAGCAATGAAATCTATGTCATCAGGCCAGTAGCAGCATAATGAGTGGATTCAGGTACGATGATTCTAAGTGAAATAAGTCACAGAGAAAAAGAAACATCATAAGGTATCACTAATACACGGAATGTAAACTTGGCTACACAGGAACTGAATTACAAAACAGAATAGGGTCTCAAATGTCGATAACCAACTTATGCTTGCTTAAGGGGAAAGGTGAGTTGGGGTGCTGCATAAAACCAGAGATTGAAATTAACACAGATACCTTTCCATAAGCCAAATATGTAATAGACAAGAGCTACTGCTTGCTCAACGAAGTGGACTCAACACCACATATTAAACGCCTAAGAATATACCTGACTAGTAAGAATCTTAAAACCTATGGATTTATATGTCTCCGAAAGAGAATCAAGCATGTGTACAGCGGCATAAACGCAGCAGTGATAGGATTGGTGAGGTTCGGTGAGCAAATGCAGACCCTTTGAAGTCATATTGCATGGTACCCATTCCATGGGTCTCAACTCTCCACGTTTAAGGGATTCTTCCTTCAGCTAAAACATGCATGTGGAACCCAGAGGATGATCCACCGTGTGATCGGGAAACGTGTTCAAATGTGTCTCAGTTTTCGTCCCCTGGTACTCGGTTGCAACATTCCAGACGCTTTACTAACACTCTCCCCACTTGGAGAGTCAGTGCCTTTAACCTCCTGTTTGGCCCAGTTTGCAATTTCTGCGGAAAATGAACAGGAATAGGGAGAACCAATGAGAGACTAGCTGGAGGAGTCTGGACGGGCAAATTTAACTCTCATTTCCCAACAGGAAGAGGAATTAACCAAAGGCTCAGCGAGCCATGCCGGAACCACACTAGGGCCTGAAGCAATCCTGCGGTGTTGCGGCCAGCTCACAAGAAAGCGAGTTGAAGAAAGGAGCTCAGGGGCCCTGTAATTCACACACCTGCAGAGTTATAAATGACAGCTATCGTCCAAAAATAGATTGAAGTAAGGCTGCCAAGAGGACTTGAAAGCGGGGCAGAATTGCAGGAAACCGATTTCAGGAGGTAGACTGGAATTGCATGTAAAGCATAGGAAAAGAGGCAGAACGTCCACAATGATGCACTTGGCCAAAAATGGCGTATGCATTTTTTCCTGAATATATTCAGGAAAAAACGCATACGCCCTTTTTGGCCAACCAAGCAAGCTTGCAAAGGAAATCTGCACTACAATGAAGTCTCACTGCCCCCCGGTCAAAAGGGCCATCTGAAAAAAGTGTAAAATCCAGAAAGGCAGGACAGGCCATGGAGAACTGGGAGCCTTGTTATGCTGATGGGCGTGATGTAAATTGCCAACAGCCACTCTGGAGAAGTGTATGGTGTTTCCTGAAACATCTAAAAAACAAAGCAACAGAGCCTAGGGCACTTCCACTTATGGTCCTATAGCTTAGGGAAATTAAAATCAAAAAGACACAGCAACCCCAAAGTTTGGGACGGCTCTGTTTACAAGAACCTCGTTTACGGTACAAGTTCAATATCGCAGAAAGCGAGAAATGGATAAAGAAGTTGAGGTACTTACGTACAATGCAATAACTCTCAGCAATGAAATCTATGTAATCAGGCCCTTAGCAGCATAATGAGTGGATTCAGGTACGATGATTCTAAGTGAAATAAGTCACACAGAAAAAGAAACATCATAAGATATCACTAATACACGGAATGTAAACTTGGCTACACAGGAACTGAATTACAAAACAGAATAGGGTCTCAAATGTAGAAAACCAACTTATGCTTGCTTAAGGGGAAAGGTGAGTTGGGGTACTGCATAAAACCAGAGATTGAAATTACCACAGATACCTTTCCATAAGCCAAATATGTAATAGCCAAGAGCTACTGCTTGCTCAACGAAGTGGACTCAACACCCCATATTAAACGCCTAAGAATATACTTGACTAGTAAGAATCTTAAAACCTATGGATTTATATGTCTCCGAAAGAGAATCAAGCATGTGTACAGCGGCATAAACGCAGCAGTGATAGGATTGGTGAGGTTCGGTGAGCAAATGCAGACCCTTTGAAGTCATATTGCATGGTACCCATTCCATGGTTCTCAACTCTCCAGGTTTAAGGGATTCTTCCTTCAGCTAAAACATGCATGTGGAACCCAGAGGATGATCCACCGTGTGATCGGGAAACGTGTTCAAATGTGTCTCAGTTTTCGTCCCCTGGTACTCGGGTGCAACATTCCAGACGCTTTACTAACACTCTCCCCCCTTGGAGAGTCAGTGCCTTTAACCTCCTGTTTGGCCCAGTTTGCAATTTCTGCGGAAAATGAACAGGAATAGGGAGAACCAATGAGAGACTAGCTGGAGGTGTCTGGACGGGCAAATTTAACTCTCATTTCCCACCAGGAAGAGGAATTAACCAAAGGCTCAGCGAGCCATGCCGGAACCACACTAGGGGCTGAAGCAATCCTGCGGTGTTGCGGCCAGCTCACAAGAAAGCGAGTTGAAGAAAGGAGCTCAGGGGCCCTGTAATTCACACACCTGCAGAGTTGTAAATGACAGCTATCGTCCAAAAATATATTGAAGTAAGGCTGCCAAGACGACTTGAAAGCGGGGCAGAATTGCAGGAAACCGATTTCAGGAGGTAGACTGGAATTGCATGTAAAGCATAGGAAAAGAGGCAGAACGTCCACAATGATGCACTTGGCCAAAAAGGGCGTATGCGTTTTTTCCTGAATATATTCAGGAAAAAACACATACGCCCTTTTTGGCCAGCCAAGCAAGCTTGCAAAGGAAATCTGCACTACAATGAAGTCTCACTGCCCCCCGGTCAAAAGGGCCATCTGAAAAACGTGTAAAATCCAGAAAGGCAGGACAGGCCATGGAGAACTGGGAGCCTTGTTATGCTGATGGGCGTGATGCAAATTGCCAACAGCCACTCTGGAGAAGTGTATGGTGTTTCCTGAAACATCTAAAAAACAAAGCAACAGAGCCTAGGGCACTTCCACTTATGGTCCTATAGCTTAGGGAAATTAAAATCAAAAAGACACAGCAACCCCAAAGTTTGGGACGGCTCTGTTTACAAGAACCTCGTTTCCGGTACAAGTTCAATATCGCAGAAAGCGAAAAATGGATAAAGAAGTTGTGGTACTTACGTACAATGCAATATCACTCAGCAATGAAATCTCTGTCATCAGGCCCATAGCAGCATAATGAGTGGATTCAGGTACGATGATTCTAAGTGAAATAAGTCACACAGAAAAAGAAACATCATAAGATATCACTATTAAACGGAATGTAAACTTGGCTACACAGGAACTGAATTACAAAACAGAATAGGGTCTCAAATGTAGAAAACCAACTTATGCTTGCTTAAAGGGAAAGGTGAGTTGTGGTGCTGCATAAAACCAGAGATTGAAATTACCACAGATACCTTTCCATAAGCCAAATATGTAATAGACAAGAGCTACTGCTTGCTCAACGAAGTGGACTCAACACCCCATATTAAACGCCTAAGAATATACCTGACTAGTAAGAATCTTAAAACCTATAGATTTATATGTCTTCGAAAGAGAATCAAGCGTGTGTACAGCGGCATAAACGCAGCAGTGATAGGATTGGTGAGGTTCGGTGAGCAAATGCAGACCCTTTGAAGTCATATTGCATGGTACCCATTCCATGGGTCTCAACTCTCCAGGTTTAAGGGATTCTTCCTTCAGCTAAAACATGCATGTGGAACCCAGAGGATGATCCACCGTGTGATCGGGAAACGTGTTCAAATGTGTCTCAGTTTTCGTCCCCTGGTACTCGGGTGCAACATTCCAGACGCTTTACTAACACTCTCCCCACTTGGAGAGTCAGTGCCTTTAACCTCCTGTTTGGCCCAGTTTGCAATTTCTGCGGAAAATGAACAGGAATAGGGAGAACTAATGAGAGACTAGCTGGAGGTGTCTGGACGGGCAAATTTAACTCTCATTTCCCAACAGGAAGAGGAATTAACCAAAGGCTCAGCGAGCCATGCCGGAACCACACTAGGGCCTGAAGCAATCCTGCGGTGTTGCGGCCAGCTCACAAGAAAGCGAGTTGAAGAAAGGAGTTCAAGGGCCCTGTAATTCACACACCTGCAGAGTTGTAAATGACAACTATCGTCCAAAAATATATTGAAGTAAGGCTGCCAAGAGGACTTGAAAGCGGGGCAGAATTGCAGGAAACCGATTTCAGGAGGTAGACTGGAATTGCATGTAAAGCATAGGAAAAGAGGCAGAACGTCCACAATGATGCACTTGGCCAAAAAGGGCGTATGCGTTTTTTCCTGAATATATTCAGGAAAAAACGCATACGCCCTTTTTGGCCAACCAAGCAAGCTTGCAAAGGAAATCTGCACTACAATGAAGTCTCACTGCCCCCCGGTCAAAAGGGCCATCTGAAAAAAGTGTAAAATCCAGAAAGGCAGGACAGGCCATGGAGAACTGGGAGCCTTGTTATGCTGATGGGCGTGATGTAAATTGCCAACAGCCACTCTGGAGAAGTATATGGTGTTTCCTGAAACATCTAAGAAACAAAGCAACAGAGCCTAGGGCACTTCCACTTATGGTCCTATAGCTTAGGGAAATTAAAATCAAAAAGACACAGCCACCCCAAAGTTTGGGACGGCTCTGTTTACAAGAACCTCGTTTCCGGTACAAGTTCAATATTGCAGAAAGCGAAAAATGGATAAAGGAGTTGTGGTACTAACGTACAATGCAATATCACTCAGCAATGAAATCTCTGTCATCAGGCCCATAGCAGCATAATGAGTGGATTCAGGTACGATGATTCTAAGTGAAATATGTCACACAGAAAAAGAAACATCATAAGATATCACTAATACACGGAATGTAAACTTGGCTACACAGGAACTGAATTACAAAACAGAATAGGGTCTCAAATGTAGAAAACCAACTTATGCTTGCTTAAGGGGAAAGGTGAGTTGGGGTGCTGCATAAAACCAGAGATTGAAATTACCACAGATACCTTTCCATAAGCCAAATATGTAATAGCCAAGAGCTACTGCTTGCTCAACGAAGTGGACTCAACACCCCATATTAAACGCCTAAGAATATACTTGATTAGTAAGAATCTTAAAACCTATGGATTTATATGTCTCCGAAAGAGAATCCAGCGTGTGTACAGCGGCATAAACGCAGCAGTGATAGGATTGGTGAGGTTCGGTGAGCAAATGCAGACCCTTTGAAGTCATATTGCATGGTACCCATTCCATGGTTCTCAACTCTCCAGGTTTAAGGGATTCTTCCTTCAGCTAAAACATGCATGTGGAACCCAGAGGATGATCCACCGTGTGATCGGGAAACGTGTTCAAATGTGTCTCAGTTTTCGCCCCCTGGTACTCGGGTGCAACATTCCAGACGCTTTACTAACACTCTCCCCACTTGGAGAGTCAGTGCCTTTAACCTCCTGTTTGGCCCAGTTTGCAATTTCTGCGGAAAATGAACAGGAATAGGGAGAACCAATGAGAGACTAGCTGGAGGTGTCTGGACGGGCAAATTTAACTCTCATTTCCCACCAAGAAGAGGAATTAACCAAAGGCTCAGCGAGCCATGCCGGAACCACACTAGAGCCTGAAGCAATCCTGCGGTGTTGCGGCCAGCTCACAAGAAAGCGAGTTGAAGAAAGGAGCTCAGGGGCCCTGTAATTCACACACCTGCAGAGTTCTAAATGACAGCTATCGTCCAAAAATATATTGAAGTAAGGCTGCCAAGAGGACTTGAAAGCGGGGCAGAATTGCAGGAAACCGATTTCAGCAGGTAGACTGGAATTGCATGTAAAGCATAGGAAAAGAGGCAGAACGTCCACAATGATGCACTTGGCCAAAAAGGGCGTATGCGTTTTTTCCTGAATATATTCAGGAAAAAACGCATACGCCCTTCTTGGCCAACCAAGCAAGCTTGCAAAGGAAATCTGCACTACAATGAAGTCTCACTGCCCCCCGGTCAAAAGGGCCATCTGAAAAAAGTGTAAAATCCAGAAAGGCAGGACAGGCCATGGAGAACTGGGAGCCTTGTTATGCTGATGGGCGTGATGTAAATTGCCAACAGCCACTCTGGAGAACTGTATGGTGTTTCCTGAAACATCTAAAAAACAAAGCAACAGAGCCTAGGGCACTTCCACTTATGGTCCTATATATTAGGGAAATTAAAATCAAAAAGACACAGCCACCAGTAAGTTTGGGACGCCTCTGTTTACAGGAACCTCGTTTCCGGTACAAGTTCAATATCGCAGAAGGCGAAAAATGGATAAAGTAGTTGTGGGACTTACGTACAATGCAATATCATTCAGCAATGAAATCTATGTCATCATGCCCGTAGCAGCATAATGAGTGGATTCAGGTACGATGATTCTAAGTGAAATAAGTCACACAGAAAAAGAAACATCATAAGATATCACTAATACACGGAATGTAAACTTGGCTACACAGGAACTGAATTACAAAACAGAATAGGGTCTCAAATGTAGAAAACCAACTTATGCTTGCTTAAGGGGAAAGGTGAGTTGGGGTGCTGCATAAAACCAGAGATTGAAATTAGCACAGATACCTTTCCATAAGCCAAATATGTAATAGACAAGAGCTACTGCTTGCTCAGCGAAGTGGACTCAACACCCCATATTAACCGCCTAAAAATATACCTGACTAGTAAGAATCTTAAAACCTATGGATTTATATGTCTCCAAAAGAGAATCAAGCATGTTTACAGTGGCATAAACGCAGCAGTGATAGGATTGGTGAGGTTCGGTGAGCAAATGCAGACCCTTTGAAGTCATATTGCATGGTACCCATTCCATGGTTCTCAACTCTCCAGGTTTAAGGGATTCTTCCTTCAGCTAAAACATGCATGTGGAACCCAGAGTATGATCCACCGTGTGATCGGGAAACGTGTTCAAATGTGTCTCAGTTTTCGTCCCCTGGTACTCGGGTGCAACATTCCAGACGCTTTACTAACACTCTCCCCACTTGGAGAGTCAGTGCCTTTAACCTCCTGTTTGGCCCAGTTTGCAAATTCTGCGGAAAATGAACAGGAATAGGGAGAACCAATGAGAGACTAGCTGGAGGTGTCTGGACGGGCAAATTTAACTCTCATTTCCCACCAAGAAGAGGAATTAACCAAAGGCTCAGCGAGCCATGCCGGAACCACACTAGAGCCTGAAGCAATCCTGCGGTGTTGCGGCCAGCTCACAAGAAAGCGAGTTGAAGAAAGGAGCTCAGGGGCCCTGTAATTCACACACCTGCAGAGTTGTAAATGACAGCTATCGTCCAAAAATATATTGAAGTAAGGCTGCCAAGAGGACTTGAAAGCGGGGCAGAATTGCAGTAAACCGATTTCAGGAGGTAGACTGGAATTGCATGTAAAGCATAGGAAAAGAGGCAGAACGTCCACAATGATGCACTTGGCCAAAAAGGGCGTATGCGTTTTTTCCTGAATATATTCAGGAAAAAACGCATACGCCCTTTTTGGCCAACCAAGCAAGCTTGCAAAGGAAATCTGCACTACAATGAAGTCTCACTGCCCCCCGGTCAAAAGGGCCATCTGAAAAAAGTGTAAAATCCAGAAAGGCAGGACAGGCCATGGAGAACTGGGAGCCTTGTTATGCTGATGGGCGTGATGTAAATTGCCAACAGCCACTCTGGAGAAGTGTATGGTGTTTCCTGAAACATCTAAAAAACAAAGCAACAGAGCCTAGGGCACTTCCACTTATGGTCCTATAGCTTAGGGAAATTAAAATCAAAAAGACACAGCCACCCCAAAGTTTGGGACGGCTCTATTTACAAGAACCTCGTTTACGGTACAAGTTCAATATCGCAGAAAGCGAAAAATGGATAAAGAAGTTGTGGTACTTACGTACAATGCAATATCACTCAGCAATGAAATCTCTGTCATCAGGCCCATAGCAGCATAATGAGTGGATTCAGGTACGATGATTCTAAGTGAAATAAGTCACACAGAAAAAGAAACATCATAAGATATCACTAATACAGGGAATGTAAACTTGGCTACACAGGAACTGAATTACAAAACAGAATAGGGTCTCAAATGTAGAAAACCAACTTATGCTTGCTTAAGGGGAAAGGTGAGTTGTGGTGCTGCATAAAACCAGAGATTGAAATTACCACAGATACCTTTCCATAAGCCAAATATGTAATAGACAAGAGCTACTGCTTGCTCAACGAAGTGGACTCAACACCCCATATTAAACGCCTAAGAATATACCTGACTAGTAAGAATCTTAAAACCTATGGATTTATATGTCTTCGAAAGAGAATCAAGCGTGTGTACAGCGGCATAAACGCAGCAGTGATAGGATTGGTGATGTTCGGTGAGCAAATGCAGACCCTTTGAAGTCATATTGCATGGTACCCATTCCATGGTTCTCAACTCTCCAGGTTTAAGGGATTCTTCCTTCAGCTAAAACATGCATGTGGAACCCAGAGGATGATCCACCGTGTGATCGGGAAACGTGTTCAAATGTGTCTCAGTTTTCGTCCCCTGGTACTCGGGTGCAACATTCCAGACGCTTTACTAACACTCTCCCCACTTGGAGAGTCAGTGCCTTTAACCTCCTGTTTGGCCCAGTTTGCAATTTCTGCGGAAAATGAACAGGAATAGGGAGAACTAATGAGAGACTAGCTGGAGGTGTCTGGACGGGCAAATTTAACTCTCATTTCCCAACAGGAAGAGGAATTAACCAAGGGCTCAGCGAGCCATGCCGGAACCACACTAGGGCCTGAAGCAATCCTGCGGTGTTGCGGCCAGCTCACAAGAAAGCGAGTTGAAGAAAGGAGCTCAGGGGCCCTGTAATTCACACACCTGCAGAGTTATAAATGACAGCTATCGTCCAAAAATATATTGAAGTAAGGCTGCCAAGAGGACTTGAAAGCGGGGCAGAATTGCAGGAAACCGATTTCAGGAGGTAGACTGGAATTGCATGTAAAGCATAGGAAAAGAGGCAGAACGTCCACAATGATGCACTTGGCCAAAAAGGGCGTATGCGTTTTTTCCTGAATATATTCAGGAAAAAACGCATACGCCCTTTTTGGCCAACCAAGCAAGCTTGCAAAGGAAATCTGCACTACAATGAAGTCTCACTGCCCCCCGGTCAAAAGGGCCATCTGAAAAAAGTGTAAAATCCAGAAAGGCAGGACAGGCCATGGAGAACTGGGAGCCTTGTTATGCTGATGGGCGTGATGTAAATTGCCAACAGCCACTCTGGAGAAGTGTATGGTGTTTCCTGAAACATCTAAAAAACAAAGCAACAGAGCCTAGGGCACTTCCACTTATGGTCCTATAGCTTAGGGAAATTAAAATCAAAAAGACACACCCACCCCAATGTTTGGGACGGCTCTGTTTACAAGAACCTTGTTTACGGTACAAGTTCAATATCGCAGAAAGCGAAAAATGGATAAAGAAGTTGTGGTACTTACGTACAATGCAATATCACTCAGCAATGAAATCTATGTCATCAGGCCCATAGCAGAATAATGAGTGGATTTAGGTACGATGATTCTAAGTGAAATATGTCACACAGAAAAAGAAACATCATAAGATATCACTAATACACGGAATGTAAACATGGCTACACAGGAACTGAATTACAAAACAGAATAGGGTCTCAAATGTAGAAAACCAACTTATGCTTGCTTAAGGGGAAAGGTGAGTTGGGGTGCTGCATAAAACCAGAGATTGAAATTAGCACAGATACCTATCCATAAGCCAAATATGTAATAGACAAGAGCTACTGCTTGCTCAACGAAGTGGACTCAACACCCCATATTAAACGCCTAAGAATATACCTGACTAGTAAGAATCTTAAAACCTATGGATTTATATGTCTCCGAAAGAGAATCAAGCGTGTGTACAGCGGCATAAACGCAGCAGTGATAGGATTGGTGAGGTTCGGTGAGCAAATGCAGACCCTTTGAAGTCATATTGCATGGTACCCATTCCATGGTTCTCAACTCTCCAGGTTTAAGGGATTCTTCCTTCAGCTAAAACATGCATGTGGAACCCAGAGTATGATCCACCGTGTGATCGGGAAACGTGTTCAAATATGTCTCAGTTTTTGTCCCCTGGTACTCGGGTGCAACATTCCAGACGCTTTACTAACACTCTCCCCACTTGGAGAGTCAGTGCCTTTAACCTCCTGTTTGGCCCAGTTTGCAATTTCTGCGGAAAATGAACAGGAATAGGGAGAACCAATGAGAGACTAGCTGGAGGTGTCTGCCCGGGTAAATTTAACTCTCATTTCCCACCAAGAAGAGGAATTAACCAAAGGCTCAGCGAGCCATGCCGGAACCACACTAGGGCCTGAAGCAATCCTGCGGTGTTGCGGCCAGCTCACAAGAAAGCGAGTTGAAGAAAGGAGCTCAGGGGCCCTGTAATTCACACACCTGCAGAGTTGTAAATGACAGCTATCGTCCAAAAATATATTGAAGTAAGGCTGCCAAGAGGACTTGAAAGCGGGGCAGAATTGCAGGAAACCGATTTCAGGAGGTAGACTGGAATTGCATGTAAAGCATAGGAAAAGAGGCAGAACGTCCACAATGATGCACTTGGCCAAAAAGGGCGTATGCGTTTTTTCCTGAATATATTCAGGAAAAAACGCATACGCCCTTTTTGGCCAACCAAGCAAGCTTGCAAAGGAAATCTGCACTACAATGAAGTCTCACTGCCCCCCGGTCAAAAGGGCCATCTGAAAAAAGTGTAAAATCCAGAAAGGCAGGACAGACCATGGAGAACTGGGAGCCTTGTTATGCTAATGGGCGTGATGCAAATTGCCAACAGCCACTCTGGAGAAGTGTATGGTGTTTCCTGAAACATCTAAAAAACAAAGCAACAGAGCCTAGGGCACTTCCACTTATGGTCCTATAGCTTAGGGAAATTAAAATCAAAAAGACACAGCCACCCCAAAGTTTGGGACGGCTCTGTTTACAAGAAGCTCGTTTATGGTACAAGTTCAATATCGCAGAAAGCGAAAAATGGATAAAGAAGTTGTGGTACTTTGGTACAATGCAATATCACTCAACAATGAAATCTATGTCATCAGGCCAGTAGCAGCATAATGAGTGGATTCAGGTACGATGATTCTAAGTGAAATAAGTCACACAGAAAAAGAAACATCATAAGATATCACTAATACACGGAATGTAAGCTTGGCTACACAGGAACTGAATTACAAAACAGAACAGGGTCTCAAATGTAGAAAACCAACTTATGCTTGCTTAAGGGGAAAGGTGAGTTGGGGTGCTGCAGAAAACCAGAGATTGAAATTAACACAGATACCTTTCCATAAGACAAATATGTAATAGACAAGAGCTACTCCTTGCTCAACGAAGCGGACTCAACATCCCATATTAAACGCCTAAGTATATACCTGACTAGTAAGAATCTTAAAACCTATGGATTTATATGTCTCCGAAAGAGAATCAAGCATGTGTACAGCGGCATAAAGGCAGCAGTGAAAGGATTGGTGAGGTTCGGTGAACAAATGAAGACAGTTTGTAGTCATATTGCATGGTACCCATTCCATGGTTCTCAACTCTCCAGGTTTAAGGGATTCTTCCTTCAGCTAAAACATGCATGTGGAACCCAGAGTATAATCCACCGTGTGATCGGGAAACGTGTTCAAATGTGTCTCAGTTTTCGTCCCCTGGTACTCGGGTGCAACATTCCAGACGCTTTACTAAAAAACTCCCCACTTGGAGAGTCAGTGCCTTTAACCTCCTGTTTGGCCCAGTTTGCAATTTCTGCAGAAAAGGAACAGGAATAGGGAGAACCAATGAGAGACTAGCTGTAGGTGTCTGGACGGGCAAATTTAACTCTCATTTCCCACCAGGAAGAGGAATTAACCAAAGGCTCAGCGAGCCATGCCGGAACCACACTAGGGCCTGAAGCAATCCTGCGGTGTTGGGCCAGCTCACAAGAAACCGAGTTGAAGAAAGGAGCTCAGGGGCCCTGTAATTCACACACCTGCAGAGTTGTAAATGACAGCTATCGTCCAAAAATATATTGAAGTAAGGCTGCCAAGAGGACTTGAAAGCGGGGCAGAATTGCAGGAAACCAATTTCAGGAGGTAGACTGGAATTGCATGTAAAGCATAGGAAAAGAGGCAGAACGTCCACAATGATGCACTTGGCCAAAAAGGGCGTATGCGTTTTTTCCTGAATATACTCAGGAAAAAACGCATACGCCCTTTTTGGCCACCCAAGCAAGCTTGCAAAGGATATCTGCACTACAATGAAGTCTCACTGCCCCCCGGTCAAAAGGGCCATCTGAAAAAAGTGTAAAATCCAGAAAGGCAGGACAGGCCATGGAGAACTGGGAGCCTTGTTATGCTGATGGGCAGGATGTAAATTGCCAACAGCCACTCTGGAGAAGTGTATGGTGGTTCCTGAAATATCTAAAAAACAAAGCAACACAGCCTAGGGCACTTCCACTTATGGTCCTATAGCTTAGGGAAATTAAAATCAAAAAGACACAGCCACCCCAATGTTTGGGAGGGCTCTGTTTACAAGAACCTCGTTTACGGTACAAGTTCAATATCGCAGAAGGCGAAAAATGGATAAAGAAGTTTTGGTACTTACGTACAATGCAATATCACTCAGCAATGAAATCTATGTCATCAGGCCAGTAGCAGCATAATGAGTGGATTCAGGTACGATGATTCTAAGTGAAATAAGTCACACAGAAAAGGAAACATCATAAGATATCACTAATACACAGAATGTAAACTTCTCTACATAGGAACTGAATTACAAAACAGAATAGGGTCTCAAATGTAGAAAACCAACTTATGCTTGCTTAAGGGGAAAGGTGAGTTGGGGCGCTGCATAAAACCAGAGATTGAAATTAGCACAGATACCTTTCCATAAGCCAAATATGTAATAGACAAGAGCTACTGCTTGCTCAACGAAGTGGACTCAACACCCCATATTAAACGCCTAAGAATATACTTGACTAGTAAGAATCTTAAAACCTATGGATTTATATGTCTCCAAAAGAGAATCAAGCGTGTGTACAGCGGCATAAACGCAGCAGTGATACGATTGGTGAGGTTCGGTGAGCACATGCAGACCCTTTGAAGTCATATTGCATGGTACCCATTCCATGGGTGTCAACTCTCCAGGTTTAAGGGATTCTTCCTTCAGCTAAAACATGCATGTGGAACCCAGAGGATGATCCACCGTGTGATCGGGAAACGTGTTCAAATGTGTCTCAGTTTTCGTCCCCTGGTACTCGGGTGCAACATTCCAGACGCTTTACTAACACTCTCCCCACTTGGTGAGTCAGTGCCTTTAACCTCCTGTTTGGCCCAGTTTGCAATTTCTGCGGAAAATGAACAGGAATAGGGAGAACCAATGAGAGACTAGCTGGAGGTGTCTGGACGGGTAAATTTAACTCTCATTTCCCACCAAGAAGAGGAATTAACCAAAGGCTCAGCGAGCCATGCCGGAACCACACTAGGGCCTGAAGCAATCCTGCGGTGTTGCGGCCCGCTCACAAGAAAGCGAGTTGAAGAAAGGAGCTCAGGGGCCCTGTAATTCACACACCTGCAGAGTTCTAAATGACAGCTATCGTCCAAAAATATATTGAAGTAAGGCTGCCAAGAGGACTTGAAAGCGGGGCAGAATTGCAGGAAACCGATTTCAGGAGGTAGACTGGAATTGCATGTAAAGCATAGGAAAAGAGGCAGAACGTCCACAATGATGCACTTGGCCAAAAAGTGCGTATGCGTTTTTTCCTGAATATATTCAGGAAAAAACGCATATGCCCTTTTTGGCCAACCAAGCAAGCTTGCAATGGAAATCTGCACTACAATGAAGTCTCACTGCCCCCCGGTCAAAAGGGCCATCTGAAAAAAGTGTAAAATCCAGAAAGGCAGGACAGGCCATGCAGAACTGGGAGCCTTGTTATGCTGATGGGCGTGATGTAAATTGCCAACAGCCACTCTGGAGAAGTGTATGGTGTTTCCTGAAACATCTAAAAAACAAAGCAACAGAGCCTAGGGCACTTCCACTTATGGTCCTATAGCTTAGGGAAATTAAAATAAAGACACAGCCACCCCAAAGTTTGGGACAGCTCTGTTTACAAGAACCTCGTTTACGGTACAAGTTCAATATCGCAGAAAGCAAAAAATGGATAAAGAAGTTGTGGTACTTACATACAATGCAATATCACTCAGCAATGAAATCTATGTCATCAGGCCAGTAGCAGCATAATGAGTGGATTCAGGTACGATGATTCTAAGTGAAATAAGTCACACAGAAAAAGAAACATCATAAGATATCACTAATACACGGAATGAAAACTTGGCTACACAGGAACTGAATTACAAAACAGAATAGGGTCTCAAATGTAGAAAACCAACTTATGCTTGCTTAAGGGGAAAGGTGAGTTGTGGTGCTGCATAAAACCAGAGATTGAAATTAGCACAGATACCTTTCCATAAGCCAAATATGTAATAGACAAGAGCTACTGCTTGCTCAACGAAGTGGACTCAACACCCCATATTAAACGCCTAAGAATATACCTGACTAGTAAGAATCTTAAAACCTATGGATTTATACGTCTCCGAAAGAGAATCAAGCGTGTGTACAGCGGCATAAACGCATCAGTGATAGGATTGGTGAGGTTCGGTGAGCAAATGCAGACCCTTTGAAGTCGTATTGCATGGTACCCATTCCATGGTTCTCAACTCTCCAGGTTTAAGGGATTCTTCCTTCAGCTAAAACATGCATGTGGAACCCAGAGTATAATCCACCGTGTGATCGGGAAACGTGTTCAAATGTGTCTCAGTTTTCGTCCCCTGGTACTCGGGTGCAACATTCCAGACGCTTTACTAAAAAACTCCCCACTTGGAGAGTCAGTGCCTTTAACCTCCTGTTTGGCCCAGTTTGCAATTTCTGCAGAAAAGGAACAGGAATAGGGAGAACCAATGAGAGACTAGCTGTAGGTGTCTGGACGGGCAAATTTAACTCTCATTTCCCACCAGGAAGAGGAATTAACCAAAGGCTCAGCGAGCCATGCCGGAACCACACTAGGGCCTGAAGCAATCCTGCGGTGTTGGGCCAGCTCACAAGAAACCGAGTTGAAGAAAGGAGCTCAGGGGCCCTGTAATTCACACACCTGCAGAGTTGTAAATGACAGCTATCGTCCAAAAATATATTGAAGTAAGGCTGCCAAGAGGACTTGAAAGCGGGGCAGAATTGCAGGAAACCAATTTCAGGAGGTAGACTGGAATTGCATGTAAAGCATAGGAAAAGAGGCAGAACGTCCACAATGATGCACTTGGCCAAAAAGGGCGTATGCGTTTTTTCCTGAATATACTCAGGAAAAAACGCATACGCCCTTTTTGGCCACCCAAGCAAGCTTGCAAAGGATATCTGCACTACAATGAAGTCTCACTGCCCCCCGGTCAAAAGGGCCATCTGAAAAAAGTGTAAAATCCAGAAAGGCAGGACAGGCCATGGAGAACTGGGAGCCTTGTTATGCTGATGGGCAGGATGTAAATTGCCAACAGCCACTCTGGAGAAGTGTATGGTGGTTCCTGAAATATCTAAAAAACAAAGCAACACAGCCTAGGGCACTTCCACTTATGGTCCTATAGCTTAGGGAAATTAAAATCAAAAAGACACAGCCACCCCAATGTTTGGGAGGGCTCTGTTTACAAGAACCTCGTTTACGGTACAAGTTCAATATCGCAGAAGGCGAAAAATGGATAAAGAAGTTTTGGTACTTACGTACAATGCAATATCACTCAGCAATGAAATCTATGTCATCAGGCCAGTAGCAGCATAATGAGTGGATTCAGGTACGATGATTCTAAGTGAAATAAGTCACACAGAAAAGGAAACATCATAAGATATCACTAATACACAGAATGTAAACTTCTCTACATAGGAACTGAATTACAAAACAGAATAGGGTCTCAAATGTAGAAAACCAACTTATGCTTGCTTAAGGGGAAAGGTGAGTTGGGGCGCTGCATAAAACCAGAGATTGAAATTAGCACAGATACCTTTCCATAAGCCAAATATGTAATAGACAAGAGCTACTGCTTGCTCAACGAAGTGGACTCAACACCCCATATTAAACGCCTAAGAATATACTTGACTAGTAAGAATCTTAAAACCTATGGATTTATATGTCTCCGAAAGAGAATCAAGCGTGTGTACAGCGGCATAAACGCAGCAGTGATACGATTGGTGAGGTTCGGTGAGCACATGCAGACCCTTTGAAGTCATATTGCATGGTACCCATTCCATGGGTGTCAACTCTCCAGGTTTAAGGGATTCTTCCTTCAGCTAAAACATGCATGTGGAACCCAGAGGATGATCCACCGTGTGATCGGGAAACGTGTTCAAATGTGTCTCAGTTTTCGTCCCCTGGTACTCGGGTGCAACATTCCAGACGCTTTACTAACACTCTCCCCACTTGGTGAGTCAGTGCCTTTAACCTCCTGTTTGGCCCAGTTTGCAATTTCTGCGGAAAATGAACAGGAATAGGGAGAACCAATGAGAGACTAGCTGGAGGTGTCTGGACGGGTAAATTTAACTCTCATTTCCCACCAAGAAGAGGAATTAACCAAAGGCTCAGCGAGCCATGCCGGAACCACACTAGGGCCTGAAGCAATCCTGCGGTGTTGCGGCCCGCTCACAAGAAAGCGAGTTGAAGAAAGGAGCTCAGGGGCCCTGTAATTCACACACCTGCAGAGTTCTAAATGACAGCTATCGTCCAAAAATATATTGAAGTAAGGCTGCCAAGAGGACTTGAAAGCGGGGCAGAATTGCAGGAAACCGATTTCAGGAGGTAGACTGGAATTGCATGTAAAGCATAGGAAAAGAGGCAGAACGTCCACAATGATGCACTTGGCCAAAAAGTGCGTATGCGTTTTTTCCTGAATATATTCAGGAAAAAACGCATATGCCCTTTTTGGCCAACCAAGCAAGCTTGCAATGGAAATCTGCACTACAATGAAGTCTCACTGCCCCCCGGTCAAAAGGGCCATCTGAAAAAAGTGTAAAATCCAGAAAGGCAGGACAGGCCATGGAGAACTGGGAGCCTTGTTATGCTGATGGGCGTGATGTAAATTGCCAACAGCCACTCTGGAGAAGTGTATGGTGTTTCCTGAAACATCTAAAAAACAAAGCAACAGAGCCTAGGGCACTTCCACTTATGGTCCTATAGCTTAGGGAAATTAAAATAAAGACACAGCCACCCCAAAGTTTGGGACAGCTCTGTTTACAAGAACCTCGTTTACGGTACAAGTTCAATATCGCAGAAAGCAAAAAATGGATAAAGAAGTTGTGGTACTTACATACAATGCAATATCACTCAGCAATGAAATCTATGTCATCAGGCCAGTAGCAGCATAATGAGTGGATTCAGGTACGATGATTCTAAGTGAAATAAGTCACACAGAAAAAGAAACATCATAAGATATCACTAATACACGGAATGAAAACTTGGCTACACAGGAACTGAATTACAAAACAGAATAGGGTCTCAAATGTAGAAAACCAACTTATGCTTGCTTAAGGGGAAAGGTGAGTTGTGGTGCTGCATAAAACCAGAGATTGAAATTAGCACAGATACCTTTCCATAAGCCAAATATGTAATAGACAAGAGCTACTGCTTGCTCAACGAAGTGGACTCAACACCCCATATTAAACGCCTAAGAATATACCTGACTAGTAAGAATCTTAAAACCTATGGATTTATACGTCTCCGAAAGAGAATCAAGCGTGTGTACAGCGGCATAAACGCATCAGTGATAGGATTGGTGAGGTTCGGTGAGCAAATTCAGACCCTTTGAAGTCGTATTGCATGGTACCCATTCCATGGTTCTCAACTCTCCAGGTTTAAGGGATTCTTCCTTCAGCTAAAACATGCATGTGGAACCCAGAGTATGATCCACCGTGTGATCGGGAAACGTGTTCAAATGTGTCTCAGTTTTCGTCCCCTGGTACTCGGGTGCAACATTCCAGACGCTTTACTAACACTCTCCCCACTTGGAGAGTCAGTGCCTTTAACCTCCTGTTTGGCCCAGTTTGCAATTTCTGCGGAAAATGAACAGGAATAGGGAGAACTAATGAGAGACTAGCTGGAGGTGTCTGGACGGGCAAATTTAACTCTCATTTCCCAACAGGAAGAGGAATTAACCAAGGGCTCAGCGAGCCATGCCGGAACCACACTAGGGCCTGAAGCAATCCTGCGGTGTTGCGGCCAGCTCACAAGAAAGCGAGTTGAAGAAAGGAGCTCAGGGGCCCTGTAATTCACACACCTGCAGAGTTATAAATGACAGCTATCGTCCAAAAATATATTGAAGTAAGGCTGCCAAGAGGACTTGAAAGCGGGGCAGAATTGCAGGAAACCGATTTCAGGAGGTAGACTGGAATTGCATGTAAAGCATAGGAAAAGAGGCAGAACGTCCACAATGATGCACTTGGCCAAAAAGGGCGTATGCGTTTTTTCCTGAATATATTCAGGAAAAAACGCATACGCCCTTTTTGGCCAACCAAGCAAGCTTGCAAAGGAAATCTGCACTACAATGAAGTCTCACTGCCCCCCGGTCAAAAGGGCCATCTGAAAAAAGTGTAAAATCCAGAAAGGCAGGACAGGCCATGGAGAACTGGGAGCCTTGTTATGCTGATGGGCGTGATGTAAATTGCCAACAGCCACTCTGGAGAAGTGTATGGTGTTTCCTGAAACATCTAAAAAACAAAGCAACAGAGCCTAGGGCACTTCCACTTATGGTCCTATAGCTTAGGGAAATTAAAATCAAAAAGACACAGCCACCCCAATGTTTGGGACGGCTCTGTTTACAAGAACCTTGTTTACGGTACAAGTTCAATATCGCAGAAAGCGAAAAATGGATAAAGAAGTTGTGGTACTTACGTACAATGCAATATCACTCAGCAATGAAATCTATGTCATCAGGCCCATAGCAGAATAATGAGTGGATTTAGGTACGATGATTCTAAGTGAAATATGTCACACAGAAAAAGAAACATCATAAGATATCACTAATACACGGAATGTAAACATGGCTACACAGGAACTGAATTACAAAACAGAATAGGGTCTCAAATGTAGAAAACCAACTTATGCTTGCTTAAGGGGAAAGGTGAGTTGGGGTGCTGCATAAAACCAGAGATTGAAATTAGCACAGATACCTATCCATAAGCCAAATATGTAATAGACAAGAGCTACTGCTTGCTCAACGAAGTGGACTCAACACCCCATATTAAACGCCTAAGAATATACCTGACTAGTAAGAATCTTAAAACCTATGGATTTATATGTCTCCGAAAGAGAATCAAGCGTGTGTACAGCGGCATAAACGCAGCAGTGATAGGATTGGTGAGGTTCGGTGAGCAAATGCAGACCCTTTGAAGTCATATTGCATGGTACCCATTCCATGGTTCTCAACTCTCCAGGTTTAAGGGATTCTTCCTTCAGCTAAAACATGCATGTGGAACCCAGAGTATGATCCACCGTGTGATCGGGAAACGTGTTCAAATATGTCTCAGTTTTTGTCCCCTGGTACTCGGGTGCAACATTCCAGACGCTTTACTAACACTCTCCCCACTTGGAGAGTCAGTGCCTTTAACCTCCTGTTTGGCCCAGTTTGCAATTTCTGCGGAAAATGAACAGGAATAGGGAGAACCAATGAGAGACTAGCTGGAGGTGTCTGCCCGGGTAAATTTAACTCTCATTTCCCACCAAGAAGAGGAATTAACCAAAGGCTCAGCGAGCCATGCCGGAACCACACTAGGGCCTGAAGCAATCCTGCGGTGTTGCGGCCAGCTCACAAGAAAGCGAGTTGAAGAAAGGAGCTCAGGGGCCCTGTAATTCACACACCTGCAGAGTTGTAAATGACAGCTATCGTCCAAAAATATATTGAAGTAAGGCTGCCAAGAGGACTTGAAAGCGGGGCAGAATTGCAGGAAACCGATTTCAGGAGGTAGACTGGAATTGCATGTAAAGCATAGGAAAAGAGGCAGAACGTCCACAATGATGCACTTGGCCAAAAAGGGCGTATGCGTTTTTTCCTGAATATATTCAGGAAAAAACGCATACGCCCTTTTTGGCCAACCAAGCAAGCTTGCAAAGGAAATCTGCACTACAATGAAGTCTCACTGCCCCCCGGTCAAAAGGGCCATCTGAAAAAAGTGTAAAATCCAGAAAGGCAGGACAGACCATGGAGAACTGGGAGCCTTGTTATGCTGATGGGCGTGATGCAAATTGCCAACAGCCACTCTGGAGAAGTGTATGGTGTTTCCTGAAACATCTAAAAAACAAAGCAACAGAGCCTAGGGCACTTCCACTTATGGTCCTATAGCTTAGGGAAATTAAAATCAAAAAGACACAGCCACCCCAAAGTTTGGGACGGCTCTGTTTACAAGAAGCTCGTTTATGGTACAAGTTCAATATCGCAGAAAGCGAAAAATGGATAAAGAAGTTGTGGTACTTTGGTACAATGCAATATCACTCAACAATGAAATCTATGTCATCAGGCCAGTAGCAGCATAATGAGTGGATTCAGGTACGATGATTCTAAGTGAAATAAGTCACACAGAAAAAGAAACATCATAAGATATCACTAATACACGGAATGTAAGCTTGGCTACACAGGAACTGAATTACAAAACAGAACAGGGTCTCAAATGTAGAAAACCAACTTATGCTTGCTTAAGGGGAAAGGTGAGTTGGGGTGCTGCAGAAAACCAGAGATTGAAATTAACACAGATACCTTTCCATAAGACAAATATGTAATAGACAAGAGCTACTCCTTGCTCAACGAAGCGGACTCAACACCCCATATTAAACGCCTAAGTATATACCTGACTAGTAAGAATCTTAAAACCTATGGATTTATATGTCTCCAAAAGAGAATCAAGCATGTGTACAGCGGCATAAAGGCAGCAGTGAAAGGATTGGTGAGGTTCGGTGAGCAAATGAAGACAGTTTGTAGTCATATTGCATGGTACCCATTCCATGGTTCTCAACTCTCCAGGTTTAAGGGATTCTTCCTTCAGCTAAAACATGCATGTGGAACCCAGAGTATAATCCACCGTGTGATCGGGAAACGTGTTCAAATGTGTCTCAGTTTTCGTCCCCTGGTACTCGGGTGCAACATTCCAGACGCTTTACTAAAAAACTCCCCACTTGGAGAGTCAGTGCCTTTAACCTCCTGTTTGGCCCAGTTGGCAATTTCTGCAGAAAAGGAACAGGAATAGGGAGAACCAATGAGAGACTAGCTGTAGGTGTCTGGACGGGCAAATTTAACTCTCATTTCCCACCAGGAAGAGGAATTAACCAAAGGCTCAGCGAGCCATGCCGGAACCACACTAGGGCCTGAAGCAATCCTGCGGTGTTGGGCCAGCTCACAAGAAACCGAGTTGAAGAAAGGAGCTCAGGGGCCCTGTAATTCACACACCTGCAGAGTTGTAAATGACAGCTATCGTCCAAAAATATATTGAAGTAAGGCTGCCAAGAGGACTTGAAAGCGGGGCAGAATTGCAGGAAACCAATTTCAGGAGGTAGACTGGAATTGCATGTAAAGCATAGGAAAAGAGGCAGAACGTCCACAATGATGCACTTGGCCAAAAAGGGCGTATGCGTTTTTTCCTGAATATACTCAGGAAAAAACGCATACGCCCTTTTTGGCCACCCAAGCAAGCTTGCAAAGGAAATCTGCACTACAATGAAGTCTCACTGCCCCCCGGTCAAAAGGGCCATCTGAAAAAAGTGTAAAATCCAGAAAGGCAGGACAGGCCATGGAGAACTGGGAGCCTTCTTATGCTGATGGGCAGGATGTAAATTGCCAACAGCCACTCTGGAGAAGTGTATGGTGGTTCCTGAAATATCTAAAAAACAAAGCAACACAGCCTAGGGCACTTCCACTTATGGTCCTATAGCTTAGGGAAATTAAAATCAAAAAGACACAGCCACCCCAATGTTTGGGAGGGCTCTGTTTACAAGAACCTCGTTTACGGTACAAGTTCAATATCGCAGAAGGCGAAAAATGGATAAAGAAGTTTTGGTACTTACGTACAATGCAATATCACTCAGCAATGAAATCTATGTCATCAGGCCAGTAGCAGCATAATGAGTGGATTCAGGTACGATGATTCTAAGTGAAATAAGTCACACAGAAAAGGAAACATCATAAGATATCACTAATACACAGAATGTAAACTTCTCTACATAGGAACTGAATTACAAAACAGAATAGGGTCTCAAATGTAGAAAACCAACTTATGCTTGCTTAAGGGGAAAGGTGAGTTGGGGTGCTGCATAAAACCAGAGATTGAAATTAGCACAGATACCTTTCCATAAGCCAAATATGTAATAGACAAGAGCTACTGCTTGCTCAACGAAGTGGACTCAACACCCCATATTAAACGCCTAAGAATATACTTGACTAGTAAGAATCTTAAAACCTATGGATTTATATGTCTCCGAAAGAGAATCAAGCGTGTGTACAGCGGCATAAACGCAGCAGTGATACGATTGGTGAGGTTCGGTGAGCACATGCAGACCCTTTGAAGTCATATTGCATGGTACCCATTCCATGGGTGTCAACTCTCCAGGTTTAAGGGATTCTTCCTTCAGCTAAAACATGCATGTGGAACCCAGAGGATGATCCACCGTGTGATCGGGAAACGTGTTCAAATGTGTCTCAGTTTTCGTCCCCTGGTACTCGGGTGCAACATTCCAGACGCTTTACTAACACTCTCCCCACTTGGTGAGTCAGTGCCTTTAACCTCCTGTTTGGCCCAGTTTGCAGTTTCTGCGGAAAATGAACAGGAATAGGGAGAACCAATGAGAGACTAGCTGGAGGTGTCTGGACGGGTAAATTTAACTCTCATTTCCCACCAAGAAGAGGAATTAACCAAAGGCTCAGCGAGCCATGCCGGAACCACACTAGGGCCTGAAGCAATCCTGCGGTGTTGCGGCCCGCTCACAAGAAAGCGAGTTGAAGAAAGGAGCTCAGGGGCCCTGTAATTCACACACCTGCAGAGTTCTAAATGACAGCTATCGTCCAAAAATATATTGAAGTAAGGCTGCCAAGAGGACTTGAAAGCGGGGCAGAATTGCAGGAAACCGATTTCAGGAGGTAGACTGGAATTGCATGTAAAGCATAGGAAAAGAGGCAGAACGTCCACAATGATGCACTTGGCCAAAAAGGGCGTATGCGTTTTTTCCTGAATATATTCAGGAAAAAACGCATACGCCCTTTTTGGCCAACCAAGCAAGCTTGCAATGGAAATCTGCACTACAATGAAGTCTCACTGCCCCCCGGTCAAAAGGGCCATCTGAAAAAAGTGTAAAATCCAGAAAGGCAGGACAGGCCATGGAGAACTGGGAGCCTTGTTATGCTGATGGGCGTGATGTAAATTGCCAACAGCCACTCTGGAGAAGTGTATGGTGTTTCCTGAAACATCTAAAAAACAAAGCAACAGAGCCTAGGGCACTTCCACTTATGGTCCTATAGCTTAGGGAAATTAAAATAAAGACACAGCCACCCCAAAGTTTGGGACAGCTCTGTTTACAAGAACCTCGTTTACGGTACAAGTTCAATATCGCAGAAAGCAAAAAATGGATAAAGAAGTTGTGGTACTTACATACAATGCAATATCACTCAGCAATGAAATCTATGTCATCAGGCCAGTAGCAGCATAATGAGTGGATTCAGGTACGATGATTCTAAGTGAAATAAGTCACACAGAAAAAGAAACATCATAAGATATCACTAATACACGGAATGTAAACTTGGCTACACAGGAACTGAATTACAAAACAGAATAGGGTCTCAAATGTAGAAAACCAACTTATGCTTGCTTAAGGGGAAAGGTGAGTTGTGGTGCTGCATAAAACCAGAGATTGAAATTAGCACAGATACCTTTCCATAAGCCAAATATGTAATAGACAAGAGCTACTGCTTGCTCAACGAAGTGGACTCAACACCCCATATTAAACGCCTAAGAATATACCTGACTAGTAAGAATCTTAAAACCTATGGATTTATACGTCTCCGAAAGAGAATCAAGCGTGTGTACAGCGGCATAAACGCATCAGTGATAGGATTGGTGAGGTTCGGTGAGCAAATGCAGACCCTTTGAAGTCATATTGCATGGTACCCATTCCATGGGTCTCAACTCTCCAGGTTTAAGGGATTCTTCCTTCAGCTAAAACATGCATGTGGAACCCAGAGGATGATCCACCGTGTGATCGGGAAACGTGTTCAAATGTGTCTCAGTTTTCGTCCCCTGGTACTCGGGTGCAACATTCCAGACGCTTTACTAACACTCTCCCCACTTGGAGAGTCAGTGCCTTTAACCTCCTGTTTGGCCCAGTTTGCAATTTCTGCGGAAAATGAACAGGAATAGGGAGAACCAATGAGAGACTAGCTGGAGGTGTCTGGACGGGTAAATTTAACTCTCATTTCCCACCAAGAAGAGGAATTAACCAAAGGCTCAGCGAGCCATGCCGGAACCACACTAGGGCCTGAAGCAATCCTGCGGTGTTGCGGCCAGCTCACAAGAATGCGAGTTGAAGAAAGGAGCTCAGGGGCCCTGTAACTCACACACCTGCAGAGTTATAAATGACAGCTATAGTCCAAAAATATATTGAAGTAATGTTGCCAAGAGGACTTGAAAGCGGGGCAGAATTGCAGGAAACCGATTTCAGGAGGTAGACTGGAATTGCATGTAAAGCATAGGAAAAGAGGCAGAACGTCCACAATGATGCACTTGGCCAAAAAGGGCGTATGCGTTTTTTCCTGAATATATTCAGGAAAAAACGCATACGCCCTTTTTGGCCAACCAAGCAAGCTTGCAAAGGAAATCTGCACTACAATGAAGTCTCACTGCCCCCTGGTCAAAAGGGCCATCTGAAAAAAGTGTAAAATCCAGAAAGGCAGGACAGGGCATGGAGAACTGGGAGCCTTGTTATGCTGATGGGCGGGATGTAAATTGCCAACAGCCACTCTGGAGAAGTGTATGGTGTTTCCTGAAACATCTAAAAAACAAAGCAACAGAGCCTAGGGCACTTCCACTTATGGTCCTATAGCTTAGGGAAATTAAAATAAAGACACAGCCACCCCAAAGTTTGGGACAGCTCTGTTTACAAGAACCTCGTTTACGGTACAAGTTCAATATCGCAGAAAGCAAAAAATGGACAAAGAAGTTGTGGTACTTACGTACAATGCAATATCACTCAGCAATGAAATCTATGTCATCAGGCCAGTAGCAGCATAATGAGTGGATTCAGGTACGATGATTCTAAGTGAAATAAGTCACACAGAAAAAGAAACATCATAAGATATCACTAATACACGGAATGTAAACTTGGCTACACAGGAACTGAATTACAAAACAGAATAGGGTCTCAAATGTAGAAAACCAACTTATGCTTGCTTAAGGGGAAAGGTGAGTTGGGGTGCTGCATAAAACCAGAGATTGAAATTAGCACAGATACCTTTCCATAAGCCAAATATGTAATAGACAAGAGCTACTGCTTGCTCAACGAAGTGGACTCAACACCCCATATTAAACGCCTAAGAATATACCTGACTAGTAAGAATCTTAAAACCTATGGATTTATATGTCTCTGAAAGAGAATCAAGCGTGTGTACAGCGGCATAAACGCAGCAGTGATAGGATTGGTGAGGTTCGGTGAGCAAATGCAGACCCTTTGAAGTCGTATTGCATGGTACCCATTTCATGGGTGTCAACTCTCCAGGTTTAAGGGATTCTTCCTTCAGCTAAAACATGCATGTCGAACCCAGAGGATGATCCACCGTGTGATCGGGAAACGTGTTCAAATGTGTCTCAGTTTTCGTCCCCTGGTACTCGGGTGCAACATTCCAGACGCTTTACTAACACTCTCCCCACTTGGAGAGTCAGTGCCTTTAACCTCCTGTTTGGCCCAGTTGGCAATTTCTGCGGAAAATGAACAGGAATAGGGAGAACCAATGAGAGACAGGCTGGAGGTGTCTGGACGGGTAAATTTAACTCTCATTTCCCACCAAGAAGAGGAATTAACCAAAGGCTCAGCGAGCCATGCCGGAACCACACTAGGGCCTGAAGCAATCCTGCGGTGTTGCGGCCAGCTCACAAGAAAGCGAGTTGAAGAAAGGAGCTCAGGGGCCCTGTAATTCACACACCTGCAGAGTTATAAATGACAGCTATCGTCCAAAAATATATTGAAGTAAGGCTGCCAAGAGGACTTGAAAGCGGGGCAGAATTGCAGGAAACCGATTTCAGGAGGTAGACTGGAATTGCATGTAAAGCATAGGAAAAGAGGCAGAACGTCCACAATGATGCACTTGGCCAAAAAGGGCGTATGCGTTTTTTCCTGAATATATTCAGGAAAAAAAGCATACGCCCTTTTTGGCCAACCAAGCAAGCTTGCAAAGAAATCTGCACTACAATGAAGTCTCACTGCCCACCGGTCAAAAGGGCCATCTGAAAAAAGTGTAAAATCCAGAAAGGCAGGACAGGCCATGGAGAACTGGGAGCCTTGTTATGCTGATGGGCGTGATGTAAATTGCCAACAGCCACTCTGGAGAAGTGTATGGTGTTTCCTGAAACATCTAAAAAACAAAGCAACAGAGCCTAGGGCACTTCCACTTATGGTCCTATAGCTTAGGGAAATTAAAATAAAGACACAGCCACCCCAAAGTTTGGGACAGCTCTGTTTACAAGAACCTCGTTTACGGTACAAGTTCAATATCGCAGAAAGCAAAAAATGGATAAAGAAGTTGTGGTACTTACGTACAATGCAATATCACTCAGCAATGAAATCTATGTCATCAGGCCAGTAGCAGCATAATGAGTGGATTCAGGTACGATGATTCTAAGTGAAATAAGTCACACAGAAAAAGAAACATCATAAGATATCACTAATACACGGAATGTAAACTTGGCTACACAGGAACTGAATTACAAAACAGAATAGGGTCTCAAATGTAGAAAACCAACTTATGCTTGCTTAAGTGGAAAGGTGAGTTGTGGTGCTGCATAAAACCAGAGATTGAAATTAGCACAGATACTTTTCCATAAGCCAAATATGTAATAGACAAGAGCTACTGCTTGGTCAACGAAGTGGACTCAACACCCCATATTAAACGCCTAAGAATATACCTGACTAGTAAGAATCTTAAAACCTATGGATTTATATGTCTCCGAAAGAGAATCAAGCGTGTGTACAGCGGCATAAACGCAGCAGTGATAGGATTGGTGAGGTTCGGTGAGCAATGCAGACCCTTTGAAGTCGTATTGCATGGTACCCATTCCATGGGTCTCAACTCTCCAGGTTTAAGGGATTCTTCCTTCAGCTAAAACATGCATGTGGAACCCAGAGGATGATCCACCGTGTGATCGGGAAACGTGTTCAAATGTGTCTCAGTTTTCGTCCCCTGGTACTCGGGTGCAACATTCCAGACGCTTTACTAACACTCTCCCCACTTGGAGAGTCAGTGCCTTTAACCTCCTGTTTGGCCCAGTTGGCAATTTCTGCGGAAAATGAACAGGAATAGGGAGAACCAATGAGAGACTAGCTGGAGGTGTCTGGACGGGCAAATTTAACTCTCATTTCCCACCAGGAAGAGGAATTAACCAAAGGCTCAGCGAGCCATGCCGGAACCACACTAGGGCCTGAAGCAATCCTGCGGTGTTGCGGCCAGCTCACAAGAAAGTGAGTTGAAGAAAGGAGCTCAGGGGCCCTGTAATTCACACACCTGCAGAGTTATAAATGACAGCTATCGTCCAAAAATATATTGAAGTAAGGCTGCCAAGAGGACTTGAAAGCGGGGCAGAATTGCAGGAAACCGATTTCAGGAGGTAGACTGGAATTGCATGTAAAGCATAGGAAAAGAGGCAGAACGTCCACAATGATGCACTTGGCCAAAAAGGGCGTATGCTTTTTTTCCTGAATATATTCAGGAAAAAAAGCATACGCCGTTTTTGGCCAACCAAGCAAGCTTGCAAAGAAATCTGCACTACAATGAAGTCTCACTGCCCCCCGTTCAAAAGGGACATCTGAAAAAAGTGTAAAATCCAGAAAGGCAGGACAGGCCATGGAGAAATGGGAGCCTTCTTATGCTGAAGGGCGGGATGTAAATTGCCAACAGCCACTCTGGAGAAGTGTATGGTGTTTCCTGAAACATCTAAAAAACAAAGCAACAGAGCCTAGGGCACTTCCACTTATGGTCCTATAGCTTAGGGAAATTAAAATCAAAAAGACACAGCCACCCCAAAGTTTGGGACGGCTCTGTTTACAAGAACCTCGTTTACGGTACAAGTTCAATATCGCAGAAAGCGAAAAATGGATAAAGAAGTTGTGGTACTAACGTACAATGCAATATCACTCAGCAATGAAATCTCTTTCATAAGGCCCATAGCAGCATAATGAGTGGATTCAGGTACGATGATTCTAAGTGAAATATGTCACACAGAAAAAGAAACATCATAAGATATCACTAATACACGGAACTTAAACTTGGCTACACAGGAACTGAATTACAAAACAGAATAGGGTCTCAAATGTAGAAAACCAACTTATGCTTGCTTAAGGGGAAAGGTGAGTTGGGGTGCTGCATAAAACCAGAGATTGAAATTAGCACAGATACCTTTCCATAAGCCAAATATGTAATAGACAAGAGCTACTGCTTGCTCAACGAAGTGGACTCAACACCCCATATTAAACGCCTAAGAATATACTTGACTAGTAAGAATCTTAAAACCTATGGATTTATATGTCTCCGAAAGAGAATCAAGCGTGTGTACAGCGGCATAAACGCAGCAGTGATAGGATTGGTGAGGTTCGGTGAGCACATGCAGAACCTTTGAAGTCATATTGCATGGTACCCATTCCATGGGTGTCAACTCTCCAGGTTTAAGGGATTCTTCCTTCAGCTAAAACATGCATGTGGAACCCAGAGGATGATCCACCGTGTGATCGGGAAACGTGTTCAAATGTGTCTCAGTTTTCGTCCCCTGGTACTCGGGTGCAACATTCCAGATGCTTTACTAACACTCTCCCCACTTGGAGAGTCAGTGCCTTTAACCTCCTGTTTGGCCCAGTTTGCAATTTCTGCGGAAAATGAACAGGAATAGGGAGAACCAATGAGAGACTAGCTGGAGGTGTCTGCCCGGGTAAATTTAACTCTCATTTCCCACCAAGAAGAGGAATTAACCAAAGGCTCAGCGAGCCATGCCGGAACCACACTAGGGCCTGAAGCAATCCTGCGGTGTTGCGGCCAGCTCACAAGAAAGCGAGTTGAAGAAAGGAGCTCAGGGGCCCTGTAATTCACACACCTGCAGAGTTATAAATGACAGCTATCGTCCAAAAATATATTGAAGTAAGGCTGCCAAGAGGACTTGAAAGCGGGGCAGAATTGCAGGAAACCGATTTCAGGAGGTAGACTGGAATTGCATGTAAAGCATAGGAAAAGAGGCAGAACGTCCACAATGATGCACTTGGCCAAAAAGGGCGTATGCGTTTTTTCCTGAATATATTCAGGAAAAAACGCATACGCCCTTTTTGGCCAACCAAGCAAGCTTGCAAAGGAAATCTGCACTACAATGAAGTCTCACTGCCCCCCGGTCAAAAGGGCCATCTGAAAAAAGTGTAAAATCCAGAAAGGCAGGACAGGCCATGGAGAACTGGGAGCCTTGTTATGCTGATGGGCGGGATGTAAATTGCCAACAGCCACTCTGGAGAAGTGTATGGTGTTTCCTGAAACATCTAAAAAACAAAGCAACAGAGCCTAGGGCACTTCCACTTATGGTCCTATAGCTTAGGGAAATTAAAATAAAGACACAGCCACCCCAAAGTTTGGGACAGCTCTGTTTACAAGAACCTCGTTTACGGTACAAGTTCAATATCGCAGAAAGCAAAAAATGGATAAAGAAGTTGTGGTACTTACGTACAATGCAATATCACTCAGCAATGAAATCTATGTCATCAGGCCAGTAGCAGCATAATGAGTGGATTCAGGTACGATGATTCTAAGTGAAATAAGTCACACAGAAAAAGAAACATCATAAGATATCACTAATACACGGAATGTAAACTTGGCTACACAGGAACTGAATTACAAAACAGAATAGGGTCTCAAATGTAGAAAACCAACTTATGCTTGCTTAAGTGGAAAGGTGAGTTGTGGTGCTGCATAAAACCAGAGATTGAAATTAGCACAGATACTTTTCCATAAGCCAAATATGTAATAGACAAGAGCTACTGCTTGCTCAACGAAGTGGACTCAACACCCCATATTAAACGCCTAAGAATATACCTGACTAGTAAGAATCTTAAAACCTATGGATTTATATGTCTCCGAAAGAGATTCAAGCGTGTGTACAGCGGCATAAACGCAGCAGTGATAGGATTGCTGAGGTTCGGTGAGCAATGCAGACCCTTTGAAGTCGTATTGCATGGTACCCATTCCATGGGTCTCAACTCTCCAGGTTTAAGGGATTCTTCCTTCAGCTAAAACATGCATGTGGAACCCAGAGGATGATCCACCGTGTGATCGGGAAACGTGTTCAAATGTGTCTCAGTTTTCGTCCCCTGGTACTCGGGTGCAACATTCCAGACGCTTTACTAACACTCTCCCCACTTGGAGAGTCAGTGCCTTTAACCTCCTGTTTGGCCCAGTTTGCAATTTCTGCGGAAAATGAACAGGAATAGGGAGAACCAATGAGAGACTAGCTGGAGGTGTCTGGACGGGTAAATTTAACTCTCATTTCCCACCAAGAAGAGGAATTAACCAAAGGCTCAGCGAGCCATGCCGGAACCACACTAGGGCCTGAAGCAATCCTGCGGTGTTGCGGCCAGCTCACAAGAAAGCGAGTTGAAGAAAGGAGCTCAGGGGCCCTGTAATTCACACACCTGCAGAGTTATAAATGACAGCTATCGTCCAAAAATATATTGAAGTAAGGCTGCCAAGAGGACTTGAAAGCGGGGCAGAATTGCAGGAAACCGATTTCAGGAGGTAGACTGGAATTGCATGTAAAGCATAGGAAAAGAGGCAGAACGTCCACAATGATGCACTTGGCCAAAAAGGGCGTATGCGTTTTTTCCTGAATATATTCAGGAAAAAACGCATACGCCCTTTTTGGCCAACCAAGCAAGCTTGCAAAGGAAATCTGCACTACAATGAAGTCTCACTGCCCCCCGGTCAAAAGGGCCATCTGAAAAAAGTGTAAAATCCAGAAAGGCAGGACAGACCATGGAGAACTGGGAGCCTTGTTATGCTGATGGGCGTGATGCAAATTGCCAACAGCCACTCTGGAGAAGTGTATGGTGTTTCCTGAAACATCTAAAAAACAAAGCAACAGAGCCTAGGGCACTTCCACTTATGGTCCTATAGCTTAGGGAAATTAAAATCAAAAAGACACAGCCACCCCAATGTTTGGGACGGCTCTGTTTACAAGATCCTTGTTTACGGTACAAGTTCAATATCGCAGAAAGCGAAAAATGGATAAAGAAGTTGTGGTACTTACGTACAATGCAATATCACTCAGCAATGAAATCTATGTCATCAGGCCCATAGCAGAATAATGAGTGGATTTAGGTACGATGATTCTAAGTGAAATATGTCACACAGAAAAAGAAACATCATAAGATATCACTAATACACGGAATGTAAACATGGCTACACAGGAACTGAATTACAAAACAGAATAGGGTCTCAAATGTAGAAAACCAACTTATGCTTGCTTAAGGGGAAAGGTGAGTTGGGGTGCTGCATAAAACCAGAGATTGAAATTAGCACAGATACCTATCCATAAGCCATATATGTAATAGACAAGAGCTACTGCTTGCTCAACGAAGTGGACTCAACACCCCATATTAAACGCCTAAGAATATACCTGACTAGTAAGAATCTTAAAACCTATGGATTTATATGTCTCCGAAAGAGAATCAAGCGTGTGTACAGCGGCATAAAGGCAGCAGTGATAGGATTGGTGAGGTTCGGTGAGCAAATGCAGACCCTTTGAAGTCATATTGCATGGTACCCATTCCATGGTTCTCAACTCTCCAGGTTTAAGGGATTCTTCCTTCAGCTAAAACATGCATGTGGAACCCAGAGTATGATCCACCGTGTGATCGGGAAACGTGTTCAAATATGTCTCAGGTTTTGTCCCCTCGTACTCGGGTGCAACATTCCAGACGCTTTACTAACACTCTCCCCACTTGGAGAGTCAGTGCCTTTAACCTCCTGTTTGGCCCAGTTTGCAATTTCTGCGGAAAATGAACAGGAATAGGGAGAACCAATGAGAGACTAGCTGGAGGTGTCTGCCCGGGTAAATTTAACTCTCATTTCCCACCAAGAAGAGGAATTAACCAAAGGCTCAGCGAGCCATGCCGGAACCACACTAGGGCCTGAATCAATCCTGCGGTGTTGCGGCCAGCTCACAAGAAAGCGAGTTGAAGAAAGGAGCTCAGGGGCCCTGTAATTCACACACCTGCAGAGTTGTAAATGACAGCTATCGTCCAAAAATATATTGAAGTAAGGCTGCCAAGAGGACTTGAAAGCGGGGCAGAATTGCAGGAAACCGATTTCAGGAGGTAGACTGGAATTGCATGTAAAGCATAGGAAAAGAGGCAGAACGTCCACAATGATGCACTTGGCCAAAAAGGGCGTATGCGTTTTTTCCTGAATATATTCAGGAAAAAACGCATACGCCCTTTTTGGCCAACCAAGCAAGCTTGCAAAGGAAATCTGCACTACAATGAAGTCTCACTGCCCCCCGGTCAAAAGGGCCATCTGAAAAAAGTGTAAAATCCAGAAAGGCAGGACAGACCATGGAGAACTGGGAGCCTTGTTATGCTGATGGGCGTGATGCAAATTGCCAACAGCCACTCTGGAGAAGTGTATGGTGTTTCCTGAAACATCTAAAAAACAAAGCAACAGAGCCTAGGGCACTTCCACTTATGGTCCTATAGCTTAGGGAAATTAAAATCAAAA
Organism: Pseudorca crassidens; assembly: GCF_039906515.1. Lineage (NCBI taxonomy): Eukaryota > Metazoa > Chordata > Mammalia > Artiodactyla > Delphinidae > Pseudorca > Pseudorca crassidens. The sequence continues at coordinate 114,993 of NW_027136117.1, forward strand.
AGACACAGCCACCCCAAAGTTTGGGACGGCTCTGTTTACAAGAAGCTCGTTTACGGTACAAGTTCAATATCGCAGAAGGCGAAAAATGGATAAAGAAGTTTTGGTACTTACGTACAATGCAATATCACTCAGCAATGAAATCTATGTCATCAGGCCAGTAGCAGCATAATGAGTGGATTCAGGTACGATGATTCTAAGTGAAATAAGTCACACAGAAAAGGAAACATCATAAGATATCACTAATACACAGAATGTAAACTTCTCTACATAGGAACTGAATTACAAAACAGAATAGGGTCTCAAATGTAGAAAACCAACTTATGCTTGCTTAAGGGGAAAGGTGAGTTGGGGTGCTGCATAAAACCAGAGATTGAAATTAACACAGATACCTTTCCATAAGCCAAATATGTAATAGACAAGAGCTACTCCTTGCTCAACGAAGTGGACACAACACCCCATATTAAACGCCTAAGAATATGCCTGACTAGTAAGAATCTTAAAACCTATGGATATATTTGTCTCCGAAAGAGAATCAAGCGTGTGTACAGCGGCATAAACGCAGCAGTGATAGGATTGGTGAGGTTCGGTGAGCAAATGCAGACCCTTTGAAGTCATATTGCATGGTACCCATTCCATGGTTCTCAACTCTCCAGGTTTAAGGGATTCTTCCTTCAGCTAAAACATGCATGTGGAACCCAGAGGATAATCCACCGTGTGATCGGGAAACGTGTTCCAATGTGTCTCAGTTTTCGTCCCCTGGTACTCGGGTGCAACATTCCAGACGCTTTACTAACACTCTCCCCACTTGGAGAGTCAGTGCCTTTAACCTCCTGTTTGGCCCAGTTTGCAATTTCTGCAGAAAAGGAACAGGAATAGGGAGAACCAATGAGAGACTAGCTGGAGGTGTCTGGACGGGCAAATTTAACTCTCATTTCCCACCAGGAAGAGGAATTAACCAAAGGCTCAGCGAGCAATGCCGGAACCACACTAGGGCCTGAAGCAATCATGCAGTGTTGCGGCCAGCTCACAAGAAAGCGAGTTGAAGAAAGGAGCTCAGGGGCCCTGTAATTCACACACCTGCAGAGTTCTAAATGACAGCTATCGTCCAAAAATATATTGAAGTAAGGCTGCCAAGAGGACTTGAAAGCGGGGCAGAATTGCAGGAAACCGATTTCAGGAGGTAGACTGGAATTGCATGTAAAGCATAGGAAAAGAGGCAGAACGTCCACAATGATGCACTTGGCCAAAAAGGGCGTATGCGTTTTTTCCTGAATATATTCAGGAAAAAACGCATACGCCCTTTTTGGCCAACCAAGCAAGCTTGCAAAGGAAATCTGCACTACAATGAAGTCTCACTGCCCCCCGGTCAAAAGGGCATTCTGAAAAAAGTGTAAAATCTAGAAAGGCAGGACAGGCCATGAAGAACTGGGAGCCTTCTTATGCTGATGGGCGGGATGTAAATTGCCAACAGCCACTCTGGAGAAGTGTATGGTGTTTCCTGAAACATCTAAAAAACAAAGCAACAGAGCCTAGGGCACTTCCACTTATGGTCCTATAGATTAGGGAAATTAAAATCAAAAAGACACAGCCACCCCAAAGTTTGGGACGGCTCTGTTTACCTGAACCTCATTTACGGTACAAGTTCAATATCGCAGAAAGCGAAAAATGGATAAAGAATTTGTGGGACTTACGTACAATGCAATATCACTCAGCAATGAAATCTATGTCATCAGGCCAGTAGCAGCATAATGAGTGGATTCAGGTACGATGATTCTAAGTGAAATAATTCACACAGAAAAAGAAACATCGTAAGATATCACTAATACACGGAATGTAAGCTTGGCTACACAGGAACTGAATTACAAAACAGAACAGGGTCTCAAATGTAGAAAACCAACTTATGCTTGCTTAAGGGGAAAGGTGAGTTGGGGTGCTGCAGAAAACCAGAGATTGAAATTAACACAGATACCTTTCTATAAGACAAATATGTAATAGACCAGAGCTACTCCTTGCTCAACGAAGTGGACTCAACACCCCATATTAAACGCCTAAGAATATACCTGACTAGTAAGAATCTTAAAACCTATGGATTTATATGTCTCTGAAAGAGAATCAAGCGTGTGTACAGCGGCATAAAGGCAGCAGTGAAAGGATTGGTGAGGTTCGGTGAGCAAATGAAGACCGTTTGAAGTCATATTGCATGGTACCCATTCCATGGTTCTCAACTCTCCAGGTTTAAGGGATTCTTCCTTCAGCTAAAACATGCATGTGGAACCCAGAGTATGATCCAACGTGTGATCGGGAAACGTGTTCAAATGTGTCTCAGTTTTCGTCCCCTGGTACTCGGGTGCAACATTCCAGACGCTTTACTAACACTCTCCCCACTTGGAGAGTCAGTGCCTTTAACCTCCTGTTTGGCCCAGTTTGCAATTTCTGCGGAAAATGAACAGGAATAGGGAGAAACAATGAGAGACTAGCTGGAGGTGTCTGGACGGGCAAATTTAACTCTCATTTCCCACCAGGAAGAGGAATTAACCAAAGGCTCAGCGAGCCATGCCGGAACCACACTAGGGCCTGAAGCAATCCTGCGGTATTGCGGCCAGCTCACAAGAAAGCGAGTTGAAGAAAGGAGCTCAGGGGCACTGTAATTCACAAACCTGCAGAGTTATAAATGACAGCTATCGTCCAAAAATATATTGAAGTAAGGCTGCCAAGAGGACTTGAAAGCGGGGAAGAATTGCAGGAAACCGATTTCAGGAGGTAGACTGGAATTGCATGTAAAGCATAGGAAAAGAGGCAGAACGTCCACAATGATGCACTTGGCCAAAAAGGGCGTATGCGTTTTTTCCTGAATATATTCAGGAAAAAACGCATACGCCCTTTTTGGCCAACCAAGCAAGCTTGCAAAGGATATCTGCACTACAATGAAGTCTCACTGCCCCCCTGTCAAAAGGGCCATCTGAAAAAAGTGTAAAATCCTGAAAGGCAGGACAGGCCATGGAGAACTGGGAGCCTTGTTATGCTGAGGGGCGGGATGTAAATTGCCAAGAACCACTCTGGAGAAGTGTATGGTGTTTCCTGAAACATCTAAAAAACAAAGAAACAGAGCCTAGGGCACATCTACTTTTGGTCCTATAGCTTAGGGAAATTAAAATCAAAAAGAAACAGCCACCCCAAAGTTTGGGACGGCTCTGTTTACAAGAACCTCGTTTACGGTACAAGTTCAATATCGCAGAAAGCGAAAAATGGATAAAGAAGTTGTGGTCCTTACGTACAATGCAATATCACTCAGCAATTAAATCTATGTCATCAGGCCAGTAGCAGCATAATGAGTGGATTCAGGTACGATGATTCTAAGTGAAATAAGTCACACAGAAAAAGAAACATCATAAGATATCACTAATACACGGAAGGTAAACTTGGCTACACAGGAACTGAATTACAAAACAGAATAGGGTCTCAAATGTAGAAAACCAACTTATGCTTGCTTAAGGGGAAAGGTGAGTTGGGGTGCTGCATAAAACCAGAGATTGAAATTAACACAGATACCTTTCCATAAGCTAAATATGTAATAGACAAGAGCTACTCCTTGCTCAACGATGTGGACTCAACACCCCATATTAAACGCCTAAGAATATACCTGACTAGTAAGAATCTTAAAACCAATGGATTTATATGTCTCCGAAAGAGAATCAAGCGTGTGTACAGTGGCATAAACGCAGCAGTGATAGGATTGGTGAGGTTCGGTGAGCAAATGCAGACCCTGTGAAGTTATATTGCATGGTACCCATTCCATGGGTCTCAACTCTCCAGGTTTAAGGGATTCTTCCTTCAGCTAAAACATGCATGTGGAACCCAGAGTATGTTCCACTGTGTGATCGGGAAATGTGTTCAAATGTGTCTCAGTTTTCATCCCCTGGTACTCGGGTGCAACATTCCAGACGCTTTACTAACACTCTCCCCACTTGGAGAGTCAGTGCCTTTAAACTCCTGTTAGGCCCAGTTTGCAATTTCTGCGGAAAATGAACAGGAATAGGGAGAACCAATGAGAGACTAGCTGGAGGAGTCTGGACGGGCAAATTTAACTCTCATTTCCCACCAGGAAGAGGAATTAACCAAAGGCTCAGCGAGCCATGCCGGAACCACACTAGGGCCTGAAGCAATCCTGCGGTGTTGTTGCCAGCTCACAAAAAAGCAAGTTGAAGAAAGGAGCTCAGGGGCCCTGTAATTCACACACCTGCAGAGTTATAAATGACAGCTATCATCCAAAAATATATTGAAGTAAGGCTGCCAAGAGGACTTGAAAGCGGGGCAGAATTGCAGGAAACCGATTTCAGGAGGTAGACTGGAATTGCATGTAAAGCATAGGAAAAGAGGCAGAACGTCCACAATGATGCACTTGGCCAAAAAGGGCGTATGCGTTTTTTCCTGAATATATTCAGGAAAAAACGCATACGCCCTTTTTGGCCAACCAAGCAAGATTGCAAAGGAAATCTGCACTACAATGAAGTCTCACTGCCCCCCGGTCAAAAGGGCTATCTGAAGAAAGTGTAAAATCCAGAAAGGCAGGACAGGCCATGGAGAACTGGGAGCCTTCTTATGCTGATGGGCGGGATGTAAATTACCAACAGCCAACCTGCAAAAGCGTATGGTGTTTCCTGAAACATCTAAAAAACAAAGCAACAGAGCCTAAGGCACTTCCACTTATGGTCCTATAGATTAGGGAAATTAAAATCAAAAAGACACAGCCACCCCAATGTTTGGGAAGGCTCTGTTTACAAGAACCTCGTTTACGGTACAAGTTCAATATCGCAGAAAGCGAAAAATGGATAAAGAAGTTGTGGTACTTACGTACAATGCAATATCACTCAGCAATGAAATCTATGTCATCAGGCCAGTAGCAGCATAATGAGTGGATTCAGGTACGATGATTCTAAGTGAAATAAGTCACACAGAAAAAGAAACATCATAAGATATCACTAATACACGGAATGTAAACTTGGCTACACAGGAACTGAATTACAAAACAGAATAGGGTCTCAAATGTAGAAAACCAACATATGCTTGCTTAAGGGGAAAGGTGAGTAGGGGTGCTGCATAATACCAGAGATTGAAATTAGCACAGATACCTTTCCATAAGCTAAATATGTAATAGACAAGAGCTACTGCTTGCTCAACGAAGTGGACTCAACACCCCATATTAAACGCCTAAGAATATACCTGACTAGTAAGAATTTTAAAAAACCTATGGATTTATATGTCTCCGAAAGAGAATCAAGCGTGTGTACAGCGGCATAAACGCAGCAGAGAAAGGATTGGTGAGGTTCGGTGAGCAAATGCAGACCCTTTGAAGTCATATTGCATGGTACCCATTCCATGGTTCTCAACTCTCCAGGTTTAAGGGATTCTTCCTTCAGCTAAAACATGCATGTGGAACCCAGAGTATGATCCACCGTGTGATCGGGAAACGTGTTCAAATGTGTCTCAGTTTTCGTCCCCTGGTACTCGGGTGCAACATTCCAGATGCTTTACTAACACTCTCCCCACTTGGAGAGTCAGTGCCTTTAACCTCCTGTTTGGCCCAGTTTGCAATTTCTTCGGAAAATGAACAGGAATAGGGAGAACCAATGAGATACTAGCTGGAGGAGTCTGGACTGGCAAACTTAACTCTCATTTCCCACCAGGAAGAGGAATTAACCAAAGGCTCAGCGAGCCATGCCGGAACCACACTAGGGCCTGAAGCAATCCTGCGGTGTTGCGGCCAGCTCACAAGAAAGCGAGTTGAAGAAAGGAGCTCAGGGGCACTGTAATTCACAAACCTGCAGAGTTATAAATGACAGCTATCGTCCAAAAATATATTGAAGTAAGGCTGCCAAGAGGACTTGAAAGCGGGGCAGAATTGCAGGAAACCGATTTCAGGAGGTAGACTGGAATTGCATGTAAAGCATAGGAAAAGAGGCAGAACGTCCACAATGATGCACTTGGCCAAAAAGGGCGTATGCGTTTTTTCCTGAATATATTCAGGAAAAAACGCATACGCGCTTTTTGGCCAACCAAGCAAGCTTGCAAAGGAAATCTGCACTACAATGAAGTCTCACTGCCCCGCAGTCAAAAGGGCCATCTGAAAAAAGTGTAAAATCCAGAAAGGCAGGACAGGCCATGGAGAACTGGGAGCCTTCTTATGCTGATGGGCGGGATGTAAATTGCCAACAGCCACTCTGGAGAAGTGTATGGTGTTTCCTGAAACATCTAAAAAACAAAGCAACAGAGCCTAGGGCACTTACACTTATGGTCCTATAGATTAGGGAAATTAAAATCAAAAAGACACAGCCACCCCAAAGTTTGGGACGGCTCTGTTTACAAGAACCTCATTTACGGTACAAGTTCAATATCGCAGAAAGCGAAAAATGGATAAAGAAGTTGTGGTACTTACGTACAATGCAATATCACTCAGCAATGAAATCTATGTCATCAGGTCAGTAGCAGCATAATGAGTGGATTCAGGTACGATGATTCTAAGTGAAATAAGTCACACAGAAAAAGAAACATCATAAGATATCACTAATATACGGAATGTAAACTTGCCTACACAGGAACTGAATTACAAAACAGAATAGGGTCTCAAATGTAGAAAACCAACTTATGCTTGCTTAAGGGGAAAGGTGAGTTGGGGTGCTGCATAAAACCAGAGATTGAAATTAGCACAGATACATTTCCATAAGTCAAATATGTAATAGACAAGAGCTACTGCTTGCTCAACGAAGTGGACTCAACACCCCATATTAAACGCCTAAGAATATACCTGACTAGTAAGAATCTTAAAGCCTATGGATTTATATGTCTCCGAAAGAGAATCAAGCGTGTGTACAGCGGCATAAACGCAGCAGTGATAGGATTGGTGAGGTTCGGTGAGCAAATGCAGACCCTTTGAAGTCATATTGCATGGTACCCATTCCATGCGTCTCAACTCTCCAGGTAAGGGATTCTTCCTTCAGCTAAAACATGCATGTGGAACCCAGAGTATGATCCACCGTGTGATCGGGAAACGTGTTCATATGTGTCTCAGTTTTCGTCCCCTGGTACTCGGGTGCAACATTCCAGACGCTTTACTAACACTCTCCCCACTTGGAGAGTCAGTGCCTTTAACCTCCTGTTTGGCCCAGTTTGCAATTTCTGTGGAAAATTAACAGGAATAGGGAGAACCAATGACAGACTAGCTGGAGGTGTCTGGACGGGCAAATTTAACTCTCATTTCCCACCAGGAAGAGGAATTAACCAAAGGCTCAGCGAGCCATGCCGAAACCACACTAGGGCCTGAAGCAATCCTGCGGTGTTGCGGCCAGCTCACAAGAAAGCGAGTTGAAGAAAGAAGCTCAGGGGCACTGTAATTCACAAACCTGCACAGTTATAAATGACAGCTATCATCCAAAAATATATTGAAGTAAGGCTGCCAAGAGGACTTGAAAGCGGGGCAGAATTGCAGGAAACCGATTTCAGGAGGTAGACTGGAATTGCATGAAAAGCATAGGAAAAGAGGCAGAACGTCCACAATGATGCACTTGGCCAAAAAGGACGTATGCGTTTTTTCCTGAATATATTCAGGAAAAAACGCATACGTCCTTTTTGGCCAACCAAGCAAGCTTGCAAAGGAAATCTGCACTACAATGAAGTCTCACTGCCCCCCGGTCAAAAGGGCCATCTGAAAAAAGTGTAAAATCCAGAAAGGCAGGACAGGCCATGGAGAACTGAGAGCCTAGTTAGACTGATGGGTGGGATGTAAATTGCCCACAGCCACTCTGGAGAAGTGTATGGTGTTTCCTGAAACATCTAAAAAACAAAGCAACAGAGCCTAGGGAATTTCCACTTATGATCCTATAGCTTAGGGAAATTAAAATCAAAAAGACACAGCCACCCCAAAGTTTGGGACGGCTCTGTTTACAAGAACCTCATTTACGGTACAAGTTCAATATTGCAGAAAGCGAAAAATGGATAAAGAAGTTGTGGTACTTACGTACAATGCAATACCACTCAGCAATGAAATCTATGTCATCAGGCCAGTAGCAGCATAATGAGTGGATTCAGGTACGATGATTCTAAGTGAAATAAGTCACACAGAAAAAGAAACATCATAAGATATCACTAATACACGGAATGTAAACTTGGCTACACAGGAAATGAATTACAAAACAGAATAGGGTCTCAAATGTAGAAAACCAACTTATGCTTGCTTAAGGGGAAAGGTGAGTTGGGGTGCTGCATAAAACCACAGATTGAAATTAGCACAGATACCTTTCCATAAGCCAAATATGTAATAGAAAAGAGCTACTGCTTGCTCAACGAAGTGGACTCAACATCCCATATTAAACGCCTAAGAATATACCTGACTACTAAGAATCTTAAAACCTATGGATTTATATGTCTCCGAAAGAGAATCCAGCGTTTGTACAGCGGCATAAATGCAGCAGTGATAGGATTGGTGAGGTTCGGTGTGCAAATGCAGACCCTTTGAAGTCATATTGCATGGTACCCATTCCATGGGTCTCAACTCTCCAGGTTTAAGGGATTCTTCCTTCAGCTAAAACATGCATGTGGAACCCAGAGTATGATCCACCATGTGATCGGGAAACGTGTTCAAATGTGTCTCAGTTTTCGTCCCCTGGTACTCGGGTGCAACATTCCAGATGCTTTACTAACACTCTCCCCACTTGGAGAGTCAGTGGCTTTAACCTCCTGTTTGGCCCAGTTTGCAATTTTTGTGGAAAATGAACAGGAATAGGGAGAACCAATGAGAGACTAGCTGGAGGTGTCTGGACAGGCAAATTTAACTCTCATTGCCCACCAGGAAGAGGAATTAACCAAAGGCTCACTGAGATATGCCGGAACCACACTAGGGCCTGAAGCAATCCTGCGGTGTTGCGGCCAGCTCACAAGAAAGCGAGTTGAAGAAAGGAGCTCAGGGGCACTGTCATTCACAAACCTGCAGAGTTATAAATGACAGCTATCGTCCAAAACTATATTGAAGTAAGGCTCCCAAGAGGACTTGAAAGCGGGGCAGAATTGCAGGAAACCGATTTCAGGAGGTAGACTGGAATTGCATGTAAAGCATAGGAAAAGAGGCAGAACGTCCACAATGATGCACTTGGCCAAAAGGGCGTATGTGTTTTATCCTGAATATATTCAGGAAAAAACGCATACGCACTTTTTGGCCAACCAAGCAAGCTTGCAAAGGAAATCTGCACTACAATGAAGTCTCACTGCCCACCGGTCAAAAGGGCCATCTGAAAAAAGTGTAAAATCCAGAAAGGCAGGACAGGCCATGGAGAACTGGGAGCCTTCTTATGCTGATGCGCGGGATGTAAATTGCCAACAGCCACTCTGGAGAAGTGTATGGTGTTTCCTGAAACATCTAAAAAACAAAGCAACAGAGCCTAGGGCACTTCCACTTATGGTCCTATAGATTAGGGACATTAAAATCAAAAAGACACAGCCACCCCAAAGTTTGGGACGGCTCTGTTTACAAGAACCTCGTTTACGGTACAAGTTCAATATCGCAGAAAGCGAAAAATGGATAAAGAAGTTGTGGTACTTACGTACAATGCAATATCACTCAGCAATGAAATCTATGTCATCAGGCCAGTAGCAGCATAATGAGTGGATTTAGGTGCGATGATTCTAAGAGAAATAAGTCAAACAGAAAAAGAAACATCATAAGGTATCACTAATACACGGAATGTAAACTTGGCTACACAGGAACTGAAGTACAAAACAGAATAGGGTCTCAAATGTAGAAAACCAACTTATGCTTGCTTAAGGGGAAAGGTGAGTTGGGGTGCTGCATAAAACCAGAGATTGAAATTAGCACAGATACCTTTCCATAAGCCAAATATGTAATAGACAAGAGCTACTGCTTGCTCAACGAAGTGGACTCAACACTCCATATTAAACGTCTAAGAATATACCTGACTAGTAAGAATCTTAAAACCTATGGATTTATATGTCTCCGAAAGAGAATCAAGCGTGTGTACAGCGGCATAAACGCAGCAGTTATAGGATTGGTGAGGTTCGGTGAGCAAATGCAGACCCTTTGAAGTCATATTGCATGGTACCCATTCCATGGTTCTCAACTCTGCTGGATTAAAGGATTCTTCCTTCAGGTAAACATGCATTTGGAACCCAGAGTATGATCCACCGTGTGATCGGGAAACGTGTTCAAATGTGTCTCAGTTTTCGTCCCCTGGTACTCGGATGCAACATTCCAGACGCTTTACTAACACTCTCCCCACTTGGAGAGTCAGTGCCTTTAACCTCCTGTTTGGCCCTGTTTGCAATTTTTGTGGAAAATGAACAGGAATAGGGAGAACCAATGAGAGACTAGCTGGAGGTGTCTGGACGGGCAAATTTTACTCTCATTTCCCACCAGGAAGAGGAATTAACCAAAGGCTCAGTGAGCCGTGCCGGAACCACACTAGGGCCTGAAGCAATCCTGCGGTGTTGCGGCCAGCTCACAAGAAAGCGAGTTGAAGAAAGTAGCTCAGGAGCACTGTAATTCACAAACCTTCAGAGTTCTAAATGACAGCTATCGTCCAAAAATATATTGAAGTAAGGCTGCCAAGAGGACTTGAAAGCGGGGCAGAATTGCAGGAAACCGTTTTCAGGAGGTAGCCTGGAATTGCATGTAAAGCATAAGAAAACAGGCAGACCGTCCACAATGACGCACTTGGCCAAAAAGGGCGTATGCGTTTTTTCCTGAATATATTCAGGAAAAAACGCATACGCACTTTTTGGCTAACCAAGCAAGCTTACAAAGGAAATCTACACTACAATGAAGTCTCACTGCCCCCCGGTCAAAAGGGCCATCTGAAAAAAGTGTAAAATCCAGAAGGCAGGACAGGCCATGGAGAACTGGGAGCCTTGTTATGCTGATGGGCGGGATGTAAATTGCCAACAGCCACTCTGGAGAAGTGTATGGTGTTTCCTGAAACATGTAAAAAACAAAGCAACAGAGCCTAGGGCACTTCCACTTATGGTCCTATAGATTAGGGAAATTAAAATCAAAAAGACACAGCCACCCCAAAGTTTGGGACGGCTCTGTTTACAAGAACCTCATTTACGGTACAAGTTCAATATCGCAGAAAGCGAAAAATGGATAAAGAAGTTGTGGTACTTACGTACAATGCAATATCACTCAGCAATGAAATCTATGTCATCAGGCCAGTAGCAGCATAATGAGTGAATTCAGGTACGATGATTCTAAGTGAAATAAGTCACACAGAAAAAGAAACATCATGAGGTATCACTAATACACGGAATGTAAACTTGGCTACACAGGAACTGAATTACAAAACAGAATAGGGTCTCAAATGTAGAAAACCAACTTATGCTTGCTTAAGGGGAACGGTGAGTTGGGGTGCTGCATAAAACCAGAGATTGAAATTAGCACAGATACCTTTCCATAAGCCAAATATGTAATAGACAAGAGCTACTGCTTGCTCAACGAAGTGGACTCAACATCCCATATTAAACGCCTAAGAATATACCTGACTAGTAAGAATCTTAAAACCTATGGATTGATATGTCTACGAAAGAGAATCAAGCGTGTGTACAGTGGCATAAACGCAGCAGTGATAGGATTGGTGAGGTTCGGTGAGCAAATGCAGACCCTTTGAAGTCATATTGCATGGTACCCATTCCATGGTTCTCAACTCTCCAGGTTTAAGGGATTCTTCCTTCAGCTAAAACATGCATGTGGAACCCAGAGTATGATCCACCGTGTGATCGGGAAACGTGTTCAAATGTGTCTCAGTTTTCGTCCCCTGGTACTCGGGTGCAACATTCCAGATGCTTTACTAACACTCTCCCCACTTGGAGAGTCAGTGCCTTTAAACTCCTGTTTGGCCCAGTTTGCAATTTCTGCGGAAAATGAACAGGAATAGGGAGAACCAATGAGAGACTAGCTGGAGGTGTCTGGACGGACAAATTTAACTCTCATTTCCCACCAGGAAGAGGAATTAACCAAAGGCTCAGCGAGCCGTGCCGGAACCACACTAGGGCCTGAAGCAATCCTGCGGTGTTGCGGCCAGCTCACAAGAAAGCGAGTTGAAGAAAGTAGAACAGGGGCACTGTAATTCACAAACCTGCAGAGTTCTAAATGACAGCTATCGTCCAAAAATATATTGAAGTAAGGCTGCCAAGAGGACTTGAAAGCGGGGCAGAATTGCAGGAAACCGTTTTCAGGAGGTAGACTGGAATTGCATGTAAAGCATAGGAAAAGAGGCAGAACGTCCACAATGATGCACTTGGCCAAAAAGGGCGTATGCGTTTTTTCCTGAATATATTCAGGAAAAAACGCATACGCCCTTTTTGGCCAACCAAGCAAGCTTGCAAAGGAAATCTGCACTACAATGAAGTCTCACTGCCCCCCGGTCAAAAGGGCCATCTGAAAAAAGTGTAAAATCCAGAAAGGCAGGACAGACCATGGAGAACTGGGAGCCTACTTAGGCTGATGGGCGGGATGTAAATTGCCAACAGCCACTCTGGAGAAGTGTATGGTGTTTCCTGAAACATCTGAAAAACAAAGCAACAGAGCCTAGGGCACTTCCATTTTTGGTCCTATAGATTAGGGAAATTAAAATCAAAAAGACACAGCCACCCCAAAGTTTGGGACAGCTCTGTTTACAAGAACCTCGTTTACGGTACAAGTTCAATATCGCAGAAAGCGAAAAATGGATAAAGAAGTTGTGGTACTTACGTACAATGCAATATCACTCAGCAATGAAATCTATGTCATCAGGCCAGTAGCAGCATAATGAGTGGATTCAGGTACGATGATTCTAAGTGAAATAAGTCACACAGAAAAAGAAACATCATAAGGTATCACTAATACACGGAATGTAAACTTGGCTACACAGGAACTGAATTACAAAACAGAATAGGGTCTCAAATGTAGAAAACCAACTTATGCTTGCTTAAGGGGAAAGGTGAGTTGGGGTGCTGCATAAAACCAGAGATTGAAATTAACACAGATACCTTTCCATAAGCCAAATATGTAATAGACAAGAGCTACTGCTTGCTCAACGAAGTGGACTCAACATCCCATATTAAACGCCTAAGAATATACCTGACTACTAAGAATCTTAAAACCTATGGATTTATATGTCTCCGAAAGAGAATCCAGCGTTTGTACAGCGGCATAAATGCAGCAGTGATAGGATTGGTGAGGTTCGGTGTGCAAATGCAGACCCTTTGAAGTCATATTGCATGGTACCCATTCCATGGGTCTCAACTCTCCAGGTTTAAGGGATTCTTCCTTCAGCTAAAACATGCATGTGGAACCCAGAGTATGATCCACCATGTGATCGGGAAACGTGTTCAAATGTGTCTCAGTTTTCGTCCCCTGGTACTCGGGTGCAACATTCCAGATGCTTTACTAACACTCTCCCCACTTGGAGAGTCAGTGGCTTTAACCTCCTGTTTGGCCCAGTTTGCAATTTTTGTGGAAAATGAACAGGAATAGGGAGAACCAATGAGAGACTAGCTGGAGGTGTCTGGACGGGCAAATTTAACTCTCATTTCCCACCAGGAAGAGGAATTAACCAAAGGCTCAGCGAGCCATGCCGAAACTACACTAGGGCCTGAAGCAATTCTGCGGTGTTGCGGCCAGCTCACAAGAAAGTGAGTTGAAGAAAGAAGCTCAGGGGCACTGTAATTCACAAACCTGCAGAGTTATAAATGACAGCTATCATCCAAAAATATATTGAAGTAAGGCTGCCAAGAGGACTTGAAAGCGGGGCAGAATTGCAGGAAACCGATTTCAGGAGGTAGACTGGAATTGCATGAAAAGCATAGGAAAAGAGGCAGAACGTCCACAATGATGCACTTGGCCAAAAAGGGCGTATGCGTTTTTTCCTGAATATATTCAGGAAAAAACGCATACGCACTTTTTGGCCAACCAAGCAAGCTTGCAAAGGAAATCTGCACTACAATGAAGTCTCACTGCCCCCCGGTCAAAACGGCCATCTGAAATAGTGTAAAATCCAGAAAGGCAGGACAGGCCATGGAGAACTGGGAGCCTTCTTATGCTGATGGGCGGGATGTAAATTGCAAACAGCCACTCTGGAGAAGTGTATGGTGTTTCCTGAAACATCTAAAAACCAAAGCAACAGAGCCTAGGGCACTTCCACTTATGGTCCTATAGCTTAGGGAAATTAAAATCAAAAAGACACAGCCACCCCAAAGTTCGGGACGGCTCTGTTTACAAGAACCTCGTTTACGGTACAAGTTCAATATCGCAGAAAGCGAAAAATGGATAAAGAAGTTGTGGTACTTACGTACAATGCAATATCACTCAGCAATGAAATCTATGTCATCAGGCCAGTAGCAGCATAATGAGTGGATTCAGGTACGATGATTCTAAGTGAAATAAATCACACAGAAAAAGAAACATCATAAGGTATCACTAATACACGGAATGTAAACATGGCTACACAGGAACTGAATTACAAAACAGAATAGGGTCTCAAATGAAGAAAACCAACTTACGCTTGCTTAAGAGGAAAGGTTAGTTGGGGTGCTGCATAAAACCAGAGATTGAAATTAACACAGATACCTTTCCATAAGCCAAATATGTAATAGACAAGAGCTACTGCTTGCTAAACGAAGTGGACTCAACACCCCATATTAAACGCCTAAGAATATACCTGACTAGTAAGAATCTTAAAACCTCTGGATTTATATGTCTCCTAAAGAGAATCAAGCGTGTTTACAGCGGCATAAACGCAGCAGTGATAGGATTGGTGAGGTTCGGTGAGCAAATGCAGACCCTTTGAAGTCATATTGCATGGTACCCATTCCATGATTCTCAACTCTCCAGGTTTAAGGGATTCTTCCTTCAGCTAAAACATGCATGTGGAACCCAGAGTATGATCCACCGTGTGATCGGGAAACGTGTTCAAATGTGTATCAGTTTTCGTCCCCTGGTATTCGGGTGCAACATTTCAGACGCTTTACTAACACTCTCCCCACTTGGAGAGTCAGTGCCTTTAACCTCCTGTTTGGCCCAGTTTGCAATTTCTGTGGAAAATGAAGAGGAATAGGGAGAACCAATGAGAGACTAGCTGGAGGTGTCTGGACGGGCAAATTTAACTCTCATTTCCCACCAGGAAGAGGAATTAACCAAAGGCTCAGTGAGCCATGCCGAAACCACACTAGGGCCTGAAGCAATCCTGCGGTGTTGCGGCCAGCTCACAAGAAAGCGAGTTGAAGAAAGGAGCTCAGGGGCACTGTAATTCACAAACCTGCAGAGTTAAAAATGACAGGTATCGTCCAAAAATATATTGAAGTAAGGCTGCCAAGAGGACTTGAAAGCGGGGAAGAATTGCAGGAAACCGATTTCAGGAGGTAGACTGGAATTGCATGTAAAGCATAGGAAAAGAGGCAGAACGTCCACAATGATGCACTTGGCCAAAAAGGACGTATGCTTTTTTTCCTGAATATATTCAGGAAAAAACGCATATGCCCTTTTTGGCCAACAAGCAAGCTTGCAAAGGAAATCTGCACTACAATGAAGTCTCACTGCCCCCCGGTCAAAAGGGCCATCTGAAAAAAGTGTAAAATCCAGAAAGGCAGGACAGGCCATGGAGAACTGGGAGCCTAGTTAGACTGATGTGCGGGATGTAAATTTCCAACAGCCACTCTGGAGAAGTGTATGGTGTTTCCTGAAACATCTAAAAAACAAAGCAACAGAGCCTAGGGCACTTCCACTTATGGTCCTATAGATTAGGGAAATTAAAATCAAAAAGACACAGCCACCCCAAAGTTTGGGACGGCTCTGTTTACAAGAACCTCATTTACGGTAGAAGTTCAATATTACAGAAAGCGAAAAATGGATAAAGAAGTTGTGGTACTTACGTACAATGCAATACCACTCAGCAATGAAATCTATGTCATCAGGCCAGTAGCAGCATAATGAGTGGATTCAGGTACGATGATTCTAAGTGAAATAAGTCACGCAGAAAAAGAAACATCATAAGATATCACTAATACACGGAATGTAAACTTGCCTACACAAGAACTGAATTACAAAACAGAATAGGGTCTCAAATGTAGAAAACCAACTTATGCTTGATTAAGGGGAACGGTGAGTTGGGGTGCTGCATAAAACCAGAGATTGAAATTAGCACAGATACCTGTCCATAAGCCAAATATGTAATAGACAAGAGCTACTGCTTGCTCAACGAAGTGGACTCAACACCCCATATTAAACGCCTAAGAATATACCTGACTAGTAAGAATCTTAAAACCTATGGATTGATATGTCTACGAAAGAGAATCAAGCGTGTGTACAGCGGCATAAACGCAGCAGTGATAAGATTGGTGAGGTTCGGTGAGCAAATGCAGACCCTTTGAAGTCATATTGCATGGTACCCATTCCATGGTTCTCAACTCTCCAGGTTTAAGGGATTCTTCCTTCAGCTAAAACATGCATGTGGAACCCAGATTATGATCCACCGTGTGATCGGGAAACGTGTTCAAATGTGTCTCAGTTTTCGTCTCCTGGTACTCGGGTGCAACATTCCAGACGCTTTACTAACACTCTCCCCACTTGGAGAGTCAGTGCCTTTAAACTCCTGTTTGGCCCAGTTTGCAATTTCTGCGGAAAATGAACAGGAATAGGGAGAACCAATGAGAGACTAGCTGGAGGTGTCTGGATGGGCAAATTTTACTCTCATTTCCCACCAGGAAGAGGAATTAACCAAAGGCTCAGCAAGCCGTGCCGGAACCACACTAGGGCCTGAAGCAATCCTGCGGTGTTACGGCCAGCTCACAAGAAAGCGAGTTGAAGAAAGTAGCTCAGGGGCACTGTAATTCACAAACCTTCAGAGTTCTAAATGACAGCTATCGTCCAAAAATATATTGAAGTAAGGCTGCCAAGAGGACTTGAAAGCGGGGCAGAATTGCAGGAAACCGTTTTCAGGAGGTAGACTGGAATTGCATGTAAAGCATAGGAAAAGAGGCAGAACGTCCACAATGATGCACTTGGCCAAAAAGGGCGTATGCGTTTTTTCCTGAATATATTCAGGAAAAAACGCATACGCCCTTTATGGCCAACCAAGCAAGCTTGCAAAGGAAATCTGCACTACAATGAAGTCTCACTGCCCCCCGGTCAAAAGGGCCATCTGAAAAAAGTGTAAAATCCAGAAAGGCAGGACAGGCCATGGAGAAATGGGAGCCTACTTAGGCTGATGGGCGGGATGTAAATTGCCAACAGCCACTCTGGAGAAGTGTATGGTGTTTCCTGAAACATCTGAAAAACAAAGCAACAGAGCCTAGGGCACTTCCATTTTTGGTCCTATAGATTAGGGAAATTAAAATCAAAAAGACACAGCCTCCCCAAAGTTTGGGAAAGCTCTGTTTACAAGAACCTCGTTTACGGTACAAGTTCAATATCGCAGAAAGCGAAAAATGGATAAAGAAGTTGTGGTACTTACGTACAATGCAATATCACTCAGCAATGAAATCTATGTCATCAGGCCAGTAGCAGCATAATGAGTGGATTCAGGTACGATGATTCTAAGTGAAATAAGTCACACAGAAAAAGAAACATCATAAGGTATCACTAATACATGGAATGTAAACTTGGCTACACAGGAACTGAATTACAAAACAGAATAGGGTCTCAAATGTAGAAAACCAACTTATGCTTGCTTAAGGGGAAAGGTGAGTTGGGGTGCTGCATAAAACCAGAGATTGAAATTAGCACAGATACCTTTCCATAAGCCAAATATGTAATAGACAAGAGCTACTGCTTGCTCAACGAAGTGGACTCAACACCCCATATTAAACGCCTAAGAATATACCTGACTAGTAAGAATCTTAAAACCTATGGATTTATATGTCTCCGAAAGAGAATCCAGCGTGTGTACAGCGGCATAAACGCAGCAGTGATAGGATTGGTGAGGTTCGGTGAGCAAATGCAGACCCTTTGAAGTCATATTGCATGGTACCCATTCCATGGTTCTCAACTCTCCAGGTTTAAGGGATTCTTCCTTCAGCTAAAACATGCATGTGGAACCCAGAGTATGATCCACCGTGTGATCGGGAAACGTGTTCAAATGTGTCTCAGTTTTCGTCCCCTGGTACTCGGGTGCAACATTCCAGACGCTTTACTAACACTCTCCCCACTTGGAGAGTCAGTGCCTTTAACCTCCTGTTTGGCCCAGTTTGCAATTTTTGTGGAAAATGAACAGGAATAGGGAGAACCAATGAGAGACTAGCTGGAGGTGTCTGGACGGGCAAATTTAACTCTCATTTCCCACCAGGAAGAGGAATTAACCAAAGGCTCAGCGAGCCATGCTGGAACCACACTAGGGCCTGAAGCAATTCTGCGTTGTTGCGGCCAGCTCACAAGAAAGTGAGTTGAAGAAAGGAGCTCAGGGGCACTGTAATTCACAAACCTTCAGAGTTATAAATGACAGCTATCGTCCAAAAATATATTGAAGTAAGGCTGCCAAGAGGACTTCAAAGCGGGGCGGAATTGCAGGAAACCGATTTCAGGAGGTAGACTGGAATTGCATGTAAAGCATAGGAAAAGAGGCAGAACGTCCACAATGATGCACTTGGCCAAAAAGGGCGTATGCGTTTTTTCCTGAATATATTCAGGAAAAAACGCATACGCCCTTTTTGGCCAACCAAGCAAGCTTGCAAAGGAAATCTGCACTACAATGAAGTCTCACTGCCCCCCGGTCAAAAGGGCCATCTGAAAAAAGTGTAAAATCCAGAAAGGCAGGACAGGCCATGGAGAACTGGGAGCCTTCTTATGCTGATGGGCAGGATGTAAATTGCAAACAGCCACTCTGGAGAAGTGTATGGTGTTTCCTGAAACATCTAAAAAACAAAGCAACAGAGCCTAGGGCACTTCCACTTATGGTCCTATAGATTAGGGAAATTAAAATCAAAAAGACACACCACCCCAAAATTTGGGACGGCTGTGTTTACAAGAACCTCGTTTACGGTACAAGTTCAATATCGCAGAAAGCGAAAAATGGATAAAGAAGTTGTGGTACTTACGTACAATGCAATATCACTCAGCAATGAAATCTATGTCATCAGGCCAGTAGCAGCATAATGAGTGGATTCAGGTAAGATGATTCTAAGTGAAATAAGTCACACATAAAAAGAAGCATCATAAGATATCACTAATACACGGAATGTAAACTTGGCTACACAGGAACTGAATTACAAAACAGAATAGGGTCTCAAATGTAGAAAACCAACTTATGCTTGCTTAAGGTGAAAGGTGACTTGGGGTGTTGCATAAAACCAGAGATTGAAATTAGCACAGATACCTTTCCAAAAGCCAAATATGTAATAGACAAGAGCTACTGCTTGCTCAACGAAGTGGACTCAACACCCCATATTAAACGCCTAAGAATATACCTGACTAGTAAGAATCTTAAAACCTATGGATTTATATGTCTCCGAAAGAGAATCCAGCATGTGTACAGCGGCATAAACGCAGCAGTGATAGGATTGGTGAGGTTCGGTGAGCAAATGCAGACCCTTTGAAGTCATATTGCATGGTACCGATTCCATGGTTCTCAACTCTCCAGGTTTAAGGGATTCTTCCTTCAGCTAAAACATGCATGTGGAACCCAGATTATGATCCACCGTGTGATCGGGAAACGTGTTCCAATGTGTCTCACTTTTTGTCCCCTGGTACTCGGGTGCAACATTCCAGACGCTTTACTAACACTCTCCCCACTTGGAGAGTCAGTGCCTTTAACCTCCTGTTTGGCCCAGTTTGCAATTTCTGCGGAAAATGAACAGGAATGAGGAGAACCAATGAGAGACAAGCTGGAGGTGTCTGGACGGGCAAATTTAACTCTCATTTCCCACCAGGAAGAGGAATTAACTAAAGGCTCAGCGTGCCATGCTGGAACCACACTAGGGCCTGAAGCAATCCTGCGGTGTTGCGGCCAGCTCACAAGAAAGCGAGTTGAAGAAAGGAGCTCAGGGACCCTGTAATTCACAAACCTGCAGAGTTATACATGACAGCTATCATCCAAAAATATATTGAAGTAAGGCTGGCAAGAGGACTTGAAAGAGGGGCAGAATTGCAGGAAACCGATTTCAGGAGGTAGACTGGAATTGCATGTAAAGCATAGGAAAAGAGGCAGAACGTCCACAATGATGCACTTGGCCAAAAAGGGCGTATGCGTTTTTTCCTGAATATATTCAGGAAAAAACGCATACACACTTTTTGGCCAACCAAGCAAGCTTGCAAAGGAAATCTGCACTACAATGAAGTCTCACTGCCCCCGGTCAAAAGGGCCATCTGAAAAAAGTGTAAAATCCAGAAAAGCAGGACAGGCCAAGGAGAACTGGGAGCCTTGTTATGCTGATGGGCATGATGTAAATTGCCAACAGCCACTCTGGAGAAGTGTATGGTGTTTCCTGAAACATCTAAAAAACAAAGCAACAGAGCCTAGGGCACTTCCACTTATGGTCCTATAGATTAGGGAAATTAAAATCAAAAAGACACAGCCACCCCAAAGTTTGGGACGGCTCTGTTTACAAGAACCTCATTTACGGTACAAGTTCAATATCGCAGAAAGCGAAAAATGGATAAAGAAGTTGTGGTACTTACGTACAATGCAATATCACTCAGCAATGTAATCTATGTCATCAGGCCAGTAGCAGCATAATGAGTGGATTCAGGTACGATGATTCTAAGTGAAATAAGTCACGCAGAAAAAGAAACATCATAAGGTATCACTAATACACGGAATGTAAACTTGGCTACACAGGAACTGAATTACAAAACAGAATAGGGTCTCAAATGTAGAAAACCAACTTATGCTTGCTTAAGGGGAAAGGTGAGTTGGGTGCTGCATAAAACCAGAGATTGAAATTAGCACAGATACCTTTCCATAAGCCAAATATGTAATAGACAAGAGCTACTGCTTGCTCAACGAAGTGGACTCAACACCCCATATTAAACGCCTAAGAATATACCTGACTAGTAAGAATCTTAAAACCTATGGATTGATATGTCTACGAAAGAGAATCAAGCGTGTGTACAGCGGCATAAACGCAGCAGTGATAAGATTGGTGAGGTTCGGTGAGCAAATGCAGACCCTTTGAAGTCATATTGCATGGTACCCATTCCATGGTTCTCAACTCTCCAGGTTTAAGGGATTCTTCCTTCAGCTAAAACATGCATGTGGAACCCAGATTATGATCCACCGTGTGATCGGGAAACGTGTTCAAATGTGTCTCAGTTTTCGTCCCCTGGTACTCGGGTGCAACATTCCAGACGCTTTACTAACACTCTCCCCACTTGGAGAGTCAGTGCCTTTAAACTCCTGTTTGGCCCAGTTTGCAATTTCTGCGGAAAATGAACAGGAATAGGGAGAACCAATGAGAGACTAGCTGGAGGTGTCTGGATGGGCAAATTTTACTCTCATTTCCCACCAGGAAGAGGAATTAACCAAAGGCTCAGTGAGCCGTGCCGGAACCACACTAGGGCCTGAAGCAATCCTGCGGTGTTACGGCCAGCTCACAAGAAAGCGAGTTGAAGAAAGTAGCTCAGGGGCACTGTAATTCACAAACCTTCAGAGTTCTAAATGACAGCTATCGTCCAAAAATATATTGAAGTAAGGCTGCCAAGAGGACTTGAAAGCCGGGCAGAATTGCAGGAAACCGTTTTCAAGAGGTAGACTGGAATTGCATGTAAAGCATAGGAAAAGAGGCAGAACGTCCACAATGATGCACTTGGCCAAAAAGGGCGTATGCGTTTTTTCCTGAATATATTCAGGAAAAAACGCATACGCCCTTTATGGCCAACCAAGCAAGCTTGCAAAGGAAATCTGCACTACAATGAAGTCTCACTGCCCCCCGGTCAAAAGGGCCATCTGAAAAAAGTGTAAAATCCAGAAAGTCAGGACAGACCATGGAGAAATGGGAGCCTACTTAGGCTGATGGGCGGGATGTAAATTGCCAACAGCCACTCTGGAGAAGTGTATGGTGTTTCCTGAAACATCTGAAAAACAAAGCAACAGAGCCTAGGGCATTTCCATTTTTGGTCCTATAGAGTAGGGAAATTAAAATCAAAAAGACACAGCCTCCCCAAAGTTTGGGAAGGCTCTGTTTACAAGAACCTCGTTTACGGTACAAGTTCAATATCGCAGAAAGCGAAAAATGGATAAAGAAGTTGTGGTACTTACGTACAATGCAATATCACTCAGCAATGAAATCTATGTCATCAGGCCAGTAGCAGCATAATGAGTGGATTCAGGTACAATGATTCTAAGTGAAATAAGTCACACATAAAAAGAAGCATCATAAGATATCACTAATACACGGAATGTAAACTTGGCTACACAGGAACTGAATTACAAAACAGAATAGGGTCTCAAATGTAGAAAACCAACTTATGCTTGCTTAAGGGGAAAGGTGAGTTGGGTGCTGCATAAAACCAGAGATTGAAATTAACACAGATACCTTTCCATAAGCCAAATATGTAATAGACAAGAGCTACTGCTTGCTCAACGAAGTGGACTCAACACCCCATATTAAACGCCTAAGAATATACCTGACTAGTAAGAATCTTAAAACCTATGGATTTATATGTCTCCGAAAGAGAATCCAGCGTGTGTACAGCGGCATAAACGCAGCAGTGATAGGATTGGTGAGGTTCGGTGAGCAAATGCAGACCCTTTGAAGTCATATTGCATGGTACCCATTCCATGGGTCTCAACTCTCCAGGTTTAAGGGATTCTTCCTTCAGCTAAAACATGCATGTGGAACCCAGAGTATGATCCACCGTGTGATCGGGAAACGTGTTCAAATGTGTCTCAGTTTTCGTCCCCTGGTACTCGGGTGCAACATTCCAGACGCTTTACTAACACTCTCCCCACTTGGAGAGTCAGTGCCTTTAACCTCCTATTTGGCCCAGTTTGCAATTTCTGCGGAAAATGAACAGGAATAGGGAGAACCAATGAGAGACTAGCTGGAGGTGTCTGGACGGGCAAATTTAACTCTCATTTCCCACCAGGAAGAGGAATTAACCAAAGGCTCAGCGAGCCATGCCGGAACCACACTAGGGCCTGAAGCAATCCTGCGGTGTTGTGGCCAGCTCACAAGAAAGCGAGTTGAAGAAAGGAGCTCAGGGGCACTGTAATTCACAAACCTGCAGAGTTATAAATGACAGCTATCGTCCAAAAATATATTGAAGTAAGGCTGCCAAGAGGACTTGAAAGCGGGGAAGAATTGCAGGAAACCGATTTCAGGAGGTAGACTGGAATTGCATGTAAAGCATAGGAAAAGAGGCAGAATGTCCACAATGATGCACTTGGCCAAAAAGGGCGTATGCGTTTTTTCCTGAATATATTCCTGAATATATTCAGGAAAAAACGCATACGCCCTTTTTGGCCAACCAAGCAAGCTTGCAAAAGAAATCTCCACTACAATGAAGTCTCACTGCCCCCCGGTCAAAAGGGCCATCTGAAAAAAGTGTAAAATCCAGAAAGGCAGGACAGGCCATGGAGAACTGGGAGCCTTGTTATGCTGATGGGCGGGATGTAAATTGCCAACAGCCACTCTGGAGAAGTGTATGGTGTTTCCTGAAACATCTAAAAAACAAAGCAACAGAGCCTAGGGCACTTCCACTTATGGTCCTATAGATTAGGGAAATTAAAATCAAAAAGACACAGCCACCCCAAAGTTTGGGACGGCTCTGTTTACAAGAACCTCATTTACGGTACAAGTTCAATATCGCAGAAAGCGAAAAATGGATAAAGAAGTTGTGGTACTTACGTACAATGCAATATCACTCAGCAATGAAATCTATGTCATCAGGCCAGTAGCAGCATAATGAGTGAATTCAGGTACGATGATTCTAAGTAAAATAAGTCACAGAGAAAAAGAAACATCATAAGGTATCACTAATACACGGAATGTAAACTTGGCTACACAGGAACTGAATTACAAAACAGAATAGGGTCTCAAATGTAGAAAACCAACTTATGCTTGCTTAAGGGGAAAGGTGAGTTGGGGTGCTGCATAAAACCAGAGATTGAAATTAGCACAGATACATTTCCATAAGTCAAATATGTAATAGACAAGAGCTACTGCTTGCTCAACGAAGTGGACTCAACACCCCATATTAAACGCCTAAGAATATACCTGACTAGTAAGAATCTTAAAGCCTATGAATTTATATGTCTCCAAAAGAAAATCAAGCATGTGTACAGCGGCATAAACGCAGCAGTGATAGGATTGGTGAGGTACGGTGAGCAAATGCAGACCCTTTGAAGTCATATTGCATGGTACCCATTCCATGGTTCTCAACTCTCCAGGTAAGGGATTCTTCCTTCAGCTAAAACATGCATGTGGAACCCAGAGTATGATCCACCATGTGATCGGGAAACGTGTTCATATGTGTCTCAGTTTTCGTCCCCTGGTACTCGGGTGCAACATTCCAGACGCTTTACTAACACTCTCCCCACTTGGAGAGTCAGTGCCTTTAACCTCCTGTTTGGCCCAGTTTGCAATTTCTGTGGAAAATTAACAGGAATAGGGAGAACCAATGACAGACTAGCTGGAGGTGTCTGGACGGGCAAATTTAACTCTCATTTCCCACCAGGAAGAGGAATTAACCAAAGGCTCAGCGAGCCATGCCGAAACTACACTAGGGCCTGAAGCAATCCTGCGGTGTTGCGGCCAGCTCACAAGAAAGTGAGTTGAAGAAAGAAGCTCAGGGGCACTGTAATTCACAAACCTGCAGAGTTATAAATGACAGCTATCATCCAAAAATATATTGAAGTAAGGCTGCCAAGAGGACTTGAAAGCGGGGCAGAATTGCAGGAAACCGATTTCAGGAGGTAGACTGGAATTGCATGAAAAGCATAGGAAAAGAGGCAGAACGTCCACAATGATGCACTTGGCCAAAAAGGGCGTATGCGTTTTTTCCTGAATATATTCAGGAAAAAATGCATACGCACTTTTTGGCCAACCAAGCAAGCTTGCAAAGGAAATCTGCACTACAATGAAGTCTCACTGCCCCCCGGTCAAAAGGGCCATCTGAAATAGTGAAAAATCCAGAAAGGCAGGACAGGCCATGGAGAACTGGGAGCCTTCTTATGCTGATGGGCGGGATGTAAATTGCCAACAGCCACTCTGGAGAAGTGTATGGTGTTTCCTGAAACATCTAAAAACCAAAGCAACAGAGCCTAGGGCACTTCCACTTATGGTCCTATAGCTTAGGGAAATTAAAATCAAAAAGACACAGCCACCCCAAAGTTCCGGACGGCTCTGTTGACAAGAACCTCGTTTACGGTACAAGTTCAATATCGCAGAAAGCGAAAAATGGATAAAGAAGTTGTGGTACTTACGTACAATGCAATATCACTCAGCAATGAAATCTATGTCATCAGGCCAGTAGCAGCATAATGAGTGGATTCAGGTACGATGATTCTAAGTGAAATAAATCACACAGAAAAAGAAACATCATAAGGTATCACTAATACACGGAATGTAAACATGGCTACACAGGAACTGAATTACAAAACAGAATAGGGTCTCAAATGAAGAAAACCAACTTACGCTTGCTTAAGAGGAAAGGTTATTTGGGGTGCTGCATAAAACCAGAGATTGAAATTAACACAGATACCTTTCCATAAGCCAAATATGTAATAGACAAGAGCTACTGCTTGCTCAACAAAGTGGACTCAACACCACATATTAAACGCCTAAGAATATACCTGACTAGTAAGAATCTTAAAACCTATGGATTGATATGTCTCCGAAAGAGAATCAAGCGTGTTTACAGCAGCATAAACGCAGCAGTGATAGGATTGGTGAGGTTCGGTGAGCAAATGCAGACCCTTTGAAGTCATATTGCATGGTACCCATTCCATGATTCTCAACTCTCCAGGTTTAAGGGATTCTTCCTTCAGCTAAAACATGCATGTGGAACCCAGAGTATGATCCACCGTGTGATCGGGAAACGTGTTCAAATGTGTATCAGTTTTCGTCCCCTGGTATTCGGGTGCAACATTCCAGACACTTTACTAACACTCTCCCCACTTGGAGAGTCAGTGCCTTTAACCTCCTGTTTGGCCCAGTTTGCAATTTCTGTGGAAAATGAAGAGGAATAGGGAGAACCAATGAGAGACTAGCTGGAGGTGTCTGGACGGGCAAATTTAACTCTCATTTCCCACCAGGAAGAGGAATTAACCAAAGGCTCAGCGAGCCATGCCGAAACCACACTAGGGCCTGAAGCAATCCTGCGGTGTTGCGGCCAGCTCACAAGAAAGCGAGTTGAAGAAAGGAGCTCAGGGGCACTGTAATTCACAAACCTGCAGAGTTAAAAATGACAGGTATCGTCCAAAAATATATTGAAGTAAGGCTGCCAAGAGGACTTGAAAGTGGTGCAGAATTGCAGGAAACCGATTTCAGGAGGTAGACTGGAATTGCATGTAAAGCATAGGAAAAGAGGCAGAACGTCCACAATGATGCACTTGGCCAAAAAGGACGTACGCTTTTTTTCCTGAATATATTCAGGAAAAAACGCATATGCCCTTTTTGGCCAACAAGCAAGCTTGCAAAGGAAATCTGCACTACAATGAAGTCTCACTGCCCCCCGGTCAAAAGGGCCATCTGAAAAAAGTGTAAAATCCAGAAAGGCAGGACAGGCCATGGAGAACTGGGAGCCTAGTTAGACTGATGTGCGGGATGTAAATTTCCAACAGCCAGTCTGGAGAAGTGTATGGTGTTTCCTGAAACATCTAAAAAACAAAG
Organism: Pseudorca crassidens; assembly: GCF_039906515.1. Lineage (NCBI taxonomy): Eukaryota > Metazoa > Chordata > Mammalia > Artiodactyla > Delphinidae > Pseudorca > Pseudorca crassidens. The sequence goes on from NW_027136117.1 coordinate 141,792, forward strand.
CAACAGAGCCTAGGGCACTTCCACTTATGGTCCTATAGATTAGGGAAATTAAAATCAAAAAGACACAGCCACCCCAAAGTTTGGGACGGCTCTGTTTACAAGAACCTCATTTACGGTAGAAGTTCAATATTGCAGAAAGCGAAAAATGGATAAAGAAGTTGTGGTACTTACGTACAATGCAATACCACTCAGCAATGAAATCTATGTCATCAGGCTAGTAGCAGCATAATGAGTGGATTCAGGTACGATGATTCTAAGTGAAATAAGTCACACAGAAAAAGAAACATCATAAGATATCACTAATACACGGAATGTAAACTTGCCTACACAGGAACTGAATTACAAAACAGAATAGGGTCTCAAATGTAGAAAACCAACTTATGCTTGCTTAAGGGGAACGGTGAGTTGGGGTGCTGCATAAAACCAGAGATTGAAATTAGCACAGATACCTGTCCATAAGCCAAATATGTAATAGACAAGAGCTACTGCTTGCTCAACGAAGTGGACTCAACACCCCATATTAAACGCCTAAGAATATACCTGACTAGTAAGAATCTTAAAACCTATGGATTGATATGTCTACGAAAGAGAATCAAGCGTGTGTACAGCGGCATAAACGCAGCAGTGATAAGATTGGTGAGGTTCGGTGAGCAAATGCAGACCCTTTGAAGTCATATTGCATGGTACCCATTCCATGGTTCTCAACTCTCCAGGTTTAAGGGATTCTTCCTTCAGCTAAAACATGCATGTGGAACCCAGATTATGATCCACCGTGTGATCGGGAAACGTGTTCAAATGTGTCTCAGTTTTCGTTCCCTGGTACTCTGGTGCAACATTCCAGACGCTTTACTAACACTCTCCCCACTTGGAGAGTCAGTGCCTTTAAACTCCTGTTTGGCCCAGTTTGCAATTTCTGCGGAAAATGAACAGGAATAGGGAGAACCAATGAGAGACTAGTTGGAGGTGTCTGGATGGGCAAATTTTACTCTCATTTCCCACCAGGAAGAGGAATTAACCAAAGGCTCAGCGAGCCGTGCCGGAACCACACTAGGGCCTGAAGCAATCCTGCGGTGTTACGGCCAGCTCACAAGAAAGCGAGTTGAAGAAAGTAGCTCAGGGGCACTGTAATTCACAAACCTTCAGAGTTCTAAATGACAGCTATCGTCCAAAAATATATTGAAGTAAGGCTGCCAAGAGGACTTGAAAGCCGGGCAGAATTGCAGGAAACCATTTTCAGGAGGTAGACTGGAATTGCATGTAAAGCATAGGAAAAGAGGCAGAACGTCCACAATGATGCACTTGGCCAAAAAGGGCGTATGCGTTTTTTCCTGAATATATTCAGGAAAAAACGCATACGCCCTTTATGGCCAACCAAGCAAGCTTGCAAAGGAAATCTGCACTACAATGAAGTCTCACTGCCCCCCGGTCAAAAGGGCCATCTGAAAAAAGTGTAAAATCCAGAAAGGCAGGACAGACCATGGAGAAATGGGAGCCTACTTAGGCTGATGGGCGGGATGTAAATTGCCAACAGCCACTCTGGAGAAGTGTACGGTGTTTCCTGAAACATCTGAAAAACAAAGCAACAGAGCCTAGGGCACTTCCATTTTTGGTCCTATAGATTAGGGAAATTAAAATCAAAAAGACACAGCCTCCCCAATGTTTCGGAAGGCTCTGTTTACAAGAACCTCGTTTACGGTACAAGTTCAATATCGCAGAAAGCGAAAAATGGATAAAGAAGTTGTGATACTTACGTACAATGCAATATCACTCAGCAATGAAATCTATGTCATCAGGCCAGTAGCAGCATAATGAGTGGATTCAGGTACGATGATTCTAAGTGAAATAAGTCACACAGAAAAAGAAACATCATAAGGTATCACTAATACACGGAATGTAAAGTTGGCTACACAGGAACTGAATTACAAAACAGAATAGGGTCTCAAATGTAGAAAACCAACTTATGCTTGCTTAAGGGGAAAGGTGAGTTGAGGTGCTGCATAAAACCAGAGATTGAAATTAGCACAGATACTTTTCCATAAGCCAAATATGTAATAGACAAGAGCTACTGCTTGCTCAACGAAGTGGACTCAACACCCCATATTAAACGCCTAAGAATATACCTGACTAGTAAGAATCTTAAAACCTATGGATTGATATGTCTCCGAAAGAGAATCCAGCATGTGTACAGCGGCATAAACGCAGCAGTGATAGGATTGGTGAGGTTCGGTGAGCAAATGCAGACCCTTTGAAGTCATATTGCATGGTACCCATTCCATGGTTCTCAACTCTCCAGGTTTAAGGGATTCTTCCTTCAGCTAAAACATGCATGTGGAACCCAGAGTATGATCCACCGTGTGATCGGGAAACGTGTTCAAATGTGTCTCAGTTTTCGTCCCCTGGTACTCGGGTGCAACATTCCAGACGCTTTACTAACACTCTCCCCACTTGGAGAGTCAGTGCCTTTAACCTCCTGTTTGGCCCAGTTTGCAATTTCTGCGGAAAATGAACAGGAATAGGGAGAACCAATGAGAGACTAGCTGGAGGTGTCTGGACGGGCAAATTTAACTCTCATTTCCCACCAGGAAGAGGAATTAACCAAAGGCTCAGCGAGCCATGCCGGAACCACACTAGGGCCTGAAGCAATCCTGCGGTGTTGTGGCCAGCTCACAAGAAAGCGAGTTGAAGAAAGGAGCTCAGGGGCACTGTAATTCACAAACCTTCAGAGTTATAAATGACAGCTATCGTCCAAAAATATATTGAAGTAAGGCTGCCAAGAGGACTTGAAAGCGGGGCGGAATTGCAGGAAACCGATTTCAGGAGGTAGACTGGAATTGCATGTAAAGCATAGGAAAAGAGGCAGAACGTCCACAATGATGCACTTGGCCAAAAAGGGCGTATGCGTTTTTTCCTGAATATATTCAGGAAAAAACGCATACGCCCTTTTTGGCCAACCAAGCAAGCTTGCAAAGGAAATCTGCACTACAATGAAGTCTCACTGCCCCCTGGTCAAAAGGGCCATCTGAAAAAAGTGTAAAATCCAGAAAGGCAGGACAGGCCATGGAGAACTGGGAGCCTTCTTATGCTGATGGGTGGGATGTAAATTGCAAACAGCCACTCTGGAGAAGTGTATGGTGTTTCCTGAAACATCTAAAAAACAAAGCAACAGAGCCTAGGGCACTTCCACTTATGGTCCTATAGATTAGGGAAATTAAAATCAAAAAGACACAGCCACCCCAAAATTTGGGACGGCTGTGTTTACAAGAACCTCGTTTACGGTACAAGTTCAATATCGCAGAAAGCGAAAAATGGATAAAGAAGTTGTGGTACTTACGTACAATGCAATATCACTCAGCAATGAAATCTATGTCATCAGGCCAGTAGCAGCATAATGAGTGGATTCAGGTACGATGATTCTAAGTGAAATAAGTCACACATAAAAAGAAGCATCATAAGATATCACTAATACACGGAATGTAAACTTGGCTACACAGGAACTGAATTACAAAACAGAATAGGGTCTCAAATGTAGAAAACCAACTTATGCTTGCTTAAGGTGAAAGGTGAGTTGGGGTGCTGCATAAAACCAGAGTTTGAAATTAGCACAGAAACCTTTCCATAAGCCAAATATGTAATAGACAAGAGCTACTGCTTGCTCAACGAAGTGGACTCAACACCCCATATTAAACGCCTAAGAATATACCTGACTAGTAAGAATCTTAAAACCTATGGATTTATATGTCTCCGAAGGAGAATCCAGCATGTGTACAGCGGCATAAACGCAGCAGTGATAGGATTGGTGAGGTTCGGTGAGCAAATGCAGACCCTTTGAAGTCATATTGCATGGTACCCATTCCATGGTTCTCAACTCTCCAGGTTTAAGGGATTCTTCCTTCAGCTAAAACATGCATGTGGAACCCAGAGTATGATCCACCGTGTGATCGGAAAACGTGTTCCAATGTGTCTCACTTTTTGTCCCCTGGTACTCGGGTGCAACATTCCAGACGCTTTACTAACACTCTCCCCACTTGGAGAGTCAGTGCCTTTAACCTCCTGTTTGGCCCAGTTTGCAATTTCTGCGGAAAATGAACAGGAATGGGGAGAACCAATGAGAGACTAGCTGGAGGTGTCTGGACGGGCAAATTTAACTCTCATTTCCCACCAGGAAGAGGAATTAACCAAAGGCTCAGCGAGCCATGCCGGAACCACACTAGGGCCTGAAGCAATCCTGCGGTGTTGCGGCCAGCTCACAAAAAAGCCAGTTGAAAAAAGGAGCTCAGGGGCACTGTAATTCACAAAGCTTCAGAGTTATAAATGACAGCTATCGTCCAAAAATATATTGAAGTAAGGCTGCCAAGAGGACTTGAAAGCAGGGCAGAATTGCAGTAAAACGATTTCAGGAGGTAGACTGGAATTGCATGTAAAGCATAGGAAAAGAGGCAGAACGTCCACAATGATGCACTTGGCCAAAAAGTGCGTATACGTTTTTTCCTGAATATATTCAGGAAAAAACGCATACGCCCTTTTTGGCCAACCAAGCAAGCTTGCAAAGGAAATCTGCACTACAATGAAGTCTCACTGCCCCCCGGTCAAAAGGGCCATCTGAAAAACCTGTAAAATCCAGAAAGGCAGGACAGGCCATGGAGAACTGGGAGCCTTCTTATGCTGATGGGTGAGATGTAAATTGTCAACAGCCACTCTGGAGAAGTGTATGGTGTTTCCTGAAACATCTAAAAAACAAAGCAACAGAGCCTAGGGCACTTCCACTTTTGGTCCTATAGCTTAGGGAAATTAAAATCAAAAACACACAGCCACCCCAAAGTTGGGGTCGGCTCTGTTTACAAGAACCTCGTTTATGGTACAAGTTCAATATCACAGAAAGCGAAAAATGGATAAAGAAGTTGTGGTACTTACGTACAATGCAATATCACTCAGCAATGAAATCTATGTCATCAGGCCAGTAGCAGCATAATGAGTGGATTCAGGTACGATGATTCTATGTGAAATAAGTCACACAGAAAAAGAAACATCATAAGGTATCACTAATACACGGAATGTAAACTTGGCTACACAGGAACTGAATTACAAAACAGAATAGGGTCTCAAATGTAGAAAACCAACTTATGCTTGCTTAAGGGGAAAGGTGAGTTGGGGTGCTGCATAAAACCAGAGATTGAAATTAGCACAGATACCTTTCCATAAGCCAAATATGTAATAGACAAGAGCTACTGCTTGCTCAACGAAGTGGACTCAACACCCCATATTAAACGCCTAAGAATATACCTGACTAGTAAGAATCTTAAAACCTATGGATTTATATGTCTCCGAAAGAGAATCCAGCGTGTGTACAGCGGCATAAACGCAGCAGTGATAGGATTGGTGAGGTTCGGTGAGCAAATGCAGACCCTTTGAAGTCATATTGCATGGTACCCATTCCATGGGTCTCAACTCTCCAGGTTTAAGGGATTCTTCCTTCAGCTAAAACATGCATGTGGAACCCAGAGTATGATCCACCGTGTGATTGGGAAACGTGTTCAAATGTGTCTCAGTTTTCGTCCCCTGGTACTCGGATGCAACATTCCAGACGCTTTACTAACACTCTCCCCACTTGGAGAGTCAGTGCCTTTAACCTCCTATTTGGCCAAGTTTGCAATTTTTGTGGAAAATGAACAGGAATAGGGAGAACCAATGAGAGACTAGCTGGAGGTGTCTGGACGGGCAAATTTAACTCTCATTTCCCACCAGGAAGAGGAATTAACCAAAGGCTCAGCGAGCCATGCTGGAACCACACTAGGGCCTGAAGCAATCCTGCGGTGTTGTGGCCAGCTCACAAGAAAGCGAGTTGAAGAAAGGAGCTCAGGGGCACTGTAATTCACAAACCTTCAGAGTTATAAATGACAGCTATAGTCCAAAAATATATTGAAGTAAAGCTGCCAAGAGGACTTGAAAGCGGGGAAGAATTGCAGGAAACCGATTTCAGGAGGTAGACTGGAATTGCATGTAAAGCATAGGAAAAGAGGCAGAACGTCCACAATGATGCACTTGGCCAAAAAGGACGTATGCTTTTTTTCCTGAATATATTCAGGAAAAAACGCATATGCCCTTTTTGGCCAACAAGCAAGCTTGCAAAGGAAATCTGCACTACAATGAAGTCTCACTGCCCCCCGGTCAAAAGGGCCATCTGAAAAAAGTGTAAAATCCAGAAAGGCAGGACAGGCCATGGAGAACTGGGAGCCTAGTTAGACTGATGTGCGGGATGTAAATTTCCAACAGCCACTCTGGAGAAGTGTATGGTGTTTCCTGAAACATCTAAAAAACAAAGCAACAGAGACTAGGGCACTTCCACTTATGGTCCTATAGATTAGGGAAATTAAAATCAAAAAGACACAGCCACCCCAGAGTTTGGGATGGCTCTGTTTACAAGAACCTCATTTACGGTACAAGTTCAATATTGCAGAAAGCGAAAAATGGATAAAGAAGTTGTGGTACTTACGTACAATGCAATACCACTCAGCAATGAAATCTATGTCATCAGGCCAGTAGCAGCATAATGAGTGGATTCAGGTACGATGATTCTAAGTGAAATATGTCACACAGAAAAACAAACATCATAAGATATCACTAATACACGGAATGTAAACTTGGCTACACAGGAACTGAATTACAAAACAGAATAGGGTCTCAAATGTAGAAAACCAACTTATGCTTGCTTAAGGGGAAAGGTGAGTTGGGGTGCTGCATAAAACCAGAGATTGAAATTAGCACAGATACCTTTCCATAAGCCAAATATGTAATAGACAAGAGCTACTGCTTGCTCAACGAAGTGGACTCAACACCCCATATTAAACGCCTAAGAATATACCTGACTAGTAAGAATCTTAAAACCTATGGATTTATATGTCTCCGAAAGAGAATCCAGCGTGTGTACAGCGGCATAAACGCAGCAGTGATAGGATTGGTGAGGTTCGGTGAGCAAATGCAGACCCTTTGAAGTCATATTGCATGGTACCCATTCCATGGTTCTCAACTCTCCAGGTTTAAGGGATTCTTCCTTCAGCTAAAACATGCATGTGGAACCCAGAGTATGATCCACTGTGTGATCGGGAAACGTGTTCCAATGTGTCTCAGTTTTCGTCCCCTGGTACTCCGGTGCAACATTCCAGACGCTTTACTAACACTCTCCCCACTTGGAGAGTCAGTGCCTTTAACCTCCTGTTTGGCCCAGTTTGCAATTTCTGCGGAAAATGAACAGGAAGAGGGAGAACCAATGAGAGACTAGCTGGAGGTGTCTGGACGGGCAAATTTAACTCTCATTTCCCACCAGGAAGAGGAATTAACCAAAGGCTCAGCGAGCCATGCCGGAACCACACTAGGGCCTGAAGCAATCCTGCGGTGTTGTGGCCAGCTCACAAGAAAGCAAGTTGAAGAAAGGAGCTCAGGGGCACTGTCATTCACAAACCTGCAGAGTTATAAATGACAGCTATCATCCAAAAATATATTGAAGTAAGGCTGGCAAGAGGACTTGAAAGCAGGGCAGAATTGCAGGAAACCGATTTCAGGAGGTAGACTGGAATTGCATGAAAAGCATAGGAAAAGAGGCAGAACGTCCACAATGATGCACTTGGCCAAAAAGGGCGTATGCGTTTTTTCTCGAATATCAGGAAAAAACGCATACGCCCTTTTTGGCCAACCAAGCAAGCTTGCAAAGGAAATATGCACTACAATGAAGTCTCACTGCCCCCCGGTCAAAAGGGCCATCTGAAAAAAGTGTAAAATCCAGAAAGGCAGGACAGGCCATGGAGAACTGGGAGCCTTCTTATGCTGATGGGCGGGATGTAAATTGCAAACAGCCACTCTGGAGAAGTGTATGGTGTTTCCTGAAACATCTAAAAAACAAAGCAACAGAGCCTAGGGCACTTCCACTTATGGTCCTATAGATTAGGGAAATTAAAATCAAAAAGACACAGCCACCCCAAAGTTTGGGACGGCTCTGTTTACAAGAACCTCATTTACGGTACAAGTTCAATATTGCAGAAAGCGAAAAATGGATAAAGAAGTTGTGGTACTTACGTACAATGCAATACCACTCAGCAATGAAATCTATGTCATCAGGCCAGTAGCAGCATAATGAGTGGATTCAGGTACGATGATTCTAAGTGAAATAAGTCACACAGAAAAAGAAACATCATAAGATATCACTAATACACGGAATGTAAACTTGCCTACACAGGAACTGAATTACAAAACAGAATAGGGTCTCAAATATAGAAAAACAACTTATGCTTGCTTAAGGGGAAAGGTGAGTTGGGGTGCTGCATAAAACCAGAGATTGAAATTAGCACAGATACCTTTCCATAAGCCAAATATATAATAGACAAGAGCTACTGCTTGCTCAACGAAGTGGACTCAACACCCCATATTAAACGCCTAAGAATATACCTGACTAGTAAGAATCTTAAAGCCTATGGATTTATATGTCTCCGAAAGAGAATCAAGCGTGTGTACAGCGGCATAAACGCAGCAGTGATAGGATTGGTGAGGTTCGGTGAGCAAACGCAGACCCTTTGAAGTCATATTGCATGGTACCCATTCCATGCGTCTCAACTCTCCAGGTAAGGGATTCTTCCTTCAGCTAAAACATGCATGTGGAACCCAGAGTATGATCCACCGTGTGATCGGGAAACGTGTTCATATGTGTCTCAGTTTTCATCCCCTGGTACTCGGGTGCAACATTCCAGACGCTTTACTAACACTCTCACCACTTGGAGAGTCAGTGCCTTTAACCTCCTGTTTGGCCCAGTTTGCAATTTCTGTGGAAAATTAACAGGAATAGGGAGAAACAATGACAGACTAGCTGGAGGTGTCTGGACGGGCAAATTTAACTCTCATTTCCCACCAGGAAGAGGAATTAACCAAAGGCTCAGCGAGCCATGCCGAAACTACACTAGGGCTTGAAGCAATCCTGCGGTGTTGCGGCCAGCTCACAAGAAAGCGAGTTGAAGAAAGAAGCTCAGGGGCACTGTAATTCACAAACCTGCAGAGTTATAAATGACAGCTATCATCCAAAAATATATTGAAGTAAGGCTGCCAAGAGGACTTGAAAGCGGGGCAGAATTGCAGGAAACCGATTTCAGGAGGTAGACTGGAATTGCATGTAAAGCATAGGAAAAGAGGCAGAACGTCCACAATGATGCACTTGGCCAAAAAGGGCGTATGCGTTTTTTCCTGAATATATTCCTGAATATATTCAGGAAAAAACGCATACGCCCTTTTTGGCCAACCAAGCAAGCTTGCAAAGGAAATCTGCACTACAATGAAGTCTCACTGCCCCCCGGTCAAAAGGGCCATCTGAAAAAAGTGTAAAATCCAGAAAGGCAGGAAAGGCCATGGAGAACTGGGAGCCTTGTTATGCTGATGGGCGGGATGTAAATTGCCAACAGCCACTCTGGAGAAGTGTATGGTGTTTCCTGAAACATCTAAAAAACAAAGCAACAGAGCCTAGGGCACTTCCACTTATGGTCCTATAGATTAGGGAAATTAAAATCAAAAAGACACAGCCACCCCAAAGTTTGGGACGGCTCTGTTTACAAGAACCTCATTTACGGTACAAGTTCAATATCGCAGAAAGCGAAAAATGGATAAAGAAGTTGTGGTACTTACGTACAATGCAATATCACTCAGCAATGAAATCTATGTCATCAGGCCAGTAGCAGCATAATGAGTGGATTCAGGTACGATGATTCTAAGTGAAATAAGTCACACAGAAAAAGAAACATCATAAGGTATCACTAATACACGGAATGTAAACTTGGCTACACAGGAACTGAATTACAAAACAGAATAGGGTCTCAAATGTAGAAAACCAACTTATGCTTGCTTAAGGGGAAAGGTGAGTTGGGGTGCTGTATAAAACCAGAGATTGAAATTAACACAGATACCTTTCCATAAGCCAAATATGTAATAGACAAGAGCTACTGCTTGCTCAACGAAGTGGACTCAACACCCCATATTAAACGCCTAAGAATATACCTGACTAGTAAGAATCTTAAAACCTATGGATTTATATGTCTCCGAAAGAGAATCCAGCGTGTGTACAGCGGCATAAACGCAGCAGTGATAGGATTGGTGAGGTTCGGTGAGCAAATGCAGACCCTTTGAAGTCATATTGCATGGTACCCATTCCATGGGTCTCAACTCTCCAGGTTTAAGGGATTCTTCCTTCAGCTAAAACATGCATGTGGAACCCAGAGTATGATCCACCGTGTGATCGGGAAACGTGTTCAAATGTGTCTCAGTTTTCGTCCCCTGGTACTCGGGTGCAACATTCCAGACGCTTTACTAACACTCTCCCCACTTGGAGAGTCAGTGCCTTTAACCTCCTGTTTGGCCCAGTTTGCAATTTCTGCAGAAAATGAACAGGAATAGGGAGAACCAATGAGAGACTAGCTGGAGGTGTCTGGACGGGCAAATTTAACTCTCATTTCCCACCAGGAAGAGGAATTAACCAAAGGCTCAGCGAGCCATGCCGGAACCACACTAGGGCCTGAAGCAATCCTGCGGTGTTGTGGCCAGCTCACAAGAAAGCGAGTTGAAGAAAGGAGCTCAGGGGCACTGTAATTCACAAACTTGCAGAGTTATAAATGACAGCTATCGTCCAAAAATATATTGAAGTAAGGCTGCCAAGAGGACTTGAAAGCGGGTCAGAATTGCAGGAAACCGATTTCAGGAGGTAGACTGGAATTGCATGTAAAGCATAGGAAAAGAGGCAGAACGTCCACAATGATGCACTTGGCCAAAAAGGGCGTATGCATTTTTTCCTGAATATATTCAGGAAAAAACGCATACGCCCTTTTTGGCCAACCAAGCAAGCTTGCAAAGGAAATCTGCACTACAATGAAGTCTCACTGCCCCGCAGTCAAAAGGGCCATCTGAAAAAAGTGTAAAATCCAGAAAGGCAGGACAGGCCATGGAGAACTGGGATCCTTCTTATGCTGATGGGCGGGATGTAAATTGCAAACAGCCACTCTGGAGAAGTGTATGGTGTTTCCTGAAACATCTAAAAAACAAAGCAACAGAGCCTAGGGCACTTCCACTTATGGTCCTATAGCTTAGGGAAATTAAAATCAAAAAGACACAGCCACCCCAAAGTTCGGGACGGCTCTGTTTACAAGAACCTCGCTTACGGTACAAGTTCAATATCGCAGAAAGCGAAAAATGGATAAAGAAGTTGTGGTACTTACGTACAATGCAATATCACTCAGCAATGAAATCTATGTCATCAGGCCAGTAGCAGTATAATGAGTGGATTCAGGTACGATGATTCTAAGTGAAATAAATCACACAGAAAAAGAAACATCATAAGGTATCACTAATACACGGAATGTAAACATGGCTACACAGGAACTGAATTACAAAACAGAATAGTGTCTCAAATGAAGAAAACCAACTTACGCTTGCTTAAGAGGAAAGGTTAGTTGGGGTGCTGCATAAAACCAGAGATTGAAATTAACACAGATACCTTTCCATAAGCCAAATATGTAATAGACAAGAGCTACTGCTTGCTCAACGAAGTGGACTCAACACCCCATATTAAACGCCTAAGAATATACCTGACTAGTAAGAATCTTAAAACCTATGGATTGATATGTCTACGAAAGAGAATCAAGCGTGTGTACAGCGGCATAAACGCAGCAGTGATAGGATTGGTGAAGTTCGGTGAGCAAATGCAGACCCTTTGAAGTCATATTGCATGGTACCCATTCCATGGTTCTCAACTCTCCAGGTTTAAGGGATTCTTCCTTCAGCTAAAACATGCATGTGGAACCCAGAGTATGATCCACCGTGTGATCGGGAAACGTGTTCAAATGTGTCTCAGTTTTCGTCCCCTGGTACTCGGGTGCAACATTCCAGATGCTTTACTAACACTCTCCCCACTTGGAGAGTCAGTGCCTTTAACCTCCTGTTTGGCCCAGTTTGCAATTTCTGTGGAAAATTAACAGGAATAGGGAGAACCAATGACAGACTAGCTGGAGGTGTCTGGACGGGCAAATTTAACTCTCATTTCCCACCAGGAAGAGGAATTAACCAAAGGCTCAGCGAGCCATGCCGAAACTACACTAGTGCTTGAAGCAATCCTGCGGTGTTGCGGCCAGCTCACAAGAAAGCGAGTTGAAGAAAGAAGCTCAGGGGCACTGTAATTCACAAACCTGCAGAGTTATAAATGACAGCTATCATCCAAAAATATATTGAAGTAAGGCTGCCAAGAGGACTTGAAAGCGGGGCAGAATTGCAGGAAACCGATTTCAGGAGGTAGACTGGAATTGCATGTAAAGCATAGGAAAAGAGGCAGAACGTCCACAATGATGCACTTGGCCAAAAAGGGCATATGCGTTTTTTCCTGAATATATTCAGGAAAAAACGCATACGCCCTTTTTGGCCAACCAAGCAAGCTTGCAAAGGAAATCTGCACTACCATGAAGTCTCACTGCCCCCCGGTCAAAAGGGACATCTGAAAAAAGTGTAAAATCCAGAAAGGCAGGACAGGCCATGGAGAACTGGGAGCCTAGTTAGGCTGATTGGCGGGATGTAAATTGCCAACAGCCACTCTGCAGAAGTGTATGGTGTTTCCTGAAACATCTAAAAAACAAAGCAACAGAGCCTAGGGCACTTCCACTTATGGTCCTATAGATTAGGGAAATTAAAATCAAAAAGACACAGCCACCCCAAAATTTGGGACGGCTGTGTTTACAAGAACCTCGTTTACGGTACAAGTTCAATATCGCAGAAAGCGAAAAATGGATAAAGAAGTTGTGGTACTTACGTACAATGCAATATCACTCAGCAATGAAATCTATGTCATCAGGCCAGTAGCAGCATAATGAGTGGATTCAGGTACGATGATTCTAAGTGAAATAAGTCACACATAAAAAGAAGCATCATAAGATATCACTAATACACGGAATGTAAACTTGGCTACACAGGAACTGAATTACAAAACAGAATAGGGTCTCAAATGTAGAAAACCAACTTATGCTTGCTTAAGGTGAAAGGTGACTTGGGGTGCTGCATAAAACCAGAGTTTGAAATTAGCACAGAAACCTTTCCATAAGCCAAATATGTAATAGACAAGAGCTACTGCTTGCTCAACGAAGTGGACTCAACACCCCATATTAAACGCCTAAGAATATACCTGACTAGTAAGAATCTTAAAACCTATGGATTTATATGTCTCCGAAGGAGAATCCAGCATGTGTACAGCGGCATAAACGCAGCAGTGATAGGATTGGTGAGGTTCGGTGAGCAAATGCAGACCCTTTGAAGTCATATTGCATGGTACCCATTCCATGGTTCTCAACTCTCCAGGTTTAAGGGATTCTTCCTTCAGCTAAAACATGCATGTGGAACCCAGAGTATGATCCACCGTGTGATCGGAAAACGTGTTCCAATGTGTCTCACTTTTTGTCCCCTGGTACTCGGGTGCAACATTCCAGACGCTTTACTGACACTCTCCCCACTTGGAGAGTCAGTGCCTTTAACCTCCTGTTTGGCCCAGTTTGCAATTTCTGCGGAAAATGAACAGGAATGGGGAGAACCAATGAGAGACTAGCTGGAGGTGTCTGGACGGGCAAATTTAACTCTCATTTCCCACCAGGAAGAGGAATTAACCAAAGGCTCAGCGAGCCATGCCGGAACCACACTAGGGCCTGAAGCAATCCTGCGGTGTTGCGGCCAGCTCACAAAAAAGCCAGTTGAAAAAAGGAGCTCAGGGGCACTGTAATTCACAAAGCTTCAGAGTTATAAATGACAGCTATCGTCCAAAAATATATTGAAGTAAGGCTGCCAAGAGGACTTGAAAGCAGGGCAGAATTGCAGTAAAACGATTTCAGGAGGTAGACTGGAATTGCATGTAAAGCATAGGAAAAGAGGCAGAACGTCCACAATGATGCACTTGGCCAAAAAGTGCGTATACGTTTTTTCCTGAATATATTCAGGAAAAAACGCATACGCCCTTTTTGGCCAACCAAGCAAGCTTGCAAAGGAAATCTGCACTACAATGAAGTCTCACTGCCCCCCGGTCAAAAGGGCCATCTGAAAAACCTGTAAAATCCAGAAAGGCAGGACAGGCCATGGAGAACTGGGAGCCTTCTTATGCTGATGGGTGGGATGTAAATTGTCAACAGCCACTCTGGAGAAGTGTATGGTGTTTCCTGAAACATCTAAAAAACAAAGCAACAGAGCCTAGGGCACTTCCACTTTTGGTCCTATAGCTTAGGGAAATTAAAATCAAAAACACACAGCCACCCCAAAGTTGGGGTCGGCTCTGTTTACAAGAACCTCGTTTATGGTACAAGTTCAATATCACAGAAAGCGAAAAATGGATAAAGAAGTTGTGGTACTTACGTACAATGCAATATCACTCAGCAATGAAATCTATGTCATCAGGCCAGTAGCAGCATAATGAGTGGATTCAGGTACGATGATTCTATGTGAAATAAGTCACACAGAAAAAGAAACATCATAAGGTATCACTAATACACGGAATGTAAACTTGGCTACACAGGAACTGAATTACAAAACAGAATAGGGTCTCAAATGTAGAAAACCAACTTATGCTTGCTTAAGGGGAAAGGTGAGTTGGGGTGCTGCATAAAACCAGAGATTGAAATTAGCACAGATACCTTTCCATAAGCCAAATATGTAATAGACAAGAGCTACTGCTTGCTCAACGAAGTGGACTCAACACCCCATATTAAACGCCTAAGAATATACCTGACTAGTAAGAATCTTAAAACCTATGGATTTATATGTCTCCGAAAGAGAATCCAGCGTGTGTACAGCGGCATAAACGCAGCAGTGATAGGATTGGTGAGGTTCGGTGAGCAAATGCAGACCCTTTGAAGTCATATTGCATGGTACCCATTCCATGGGTCTCAACTCTCCAGGTTTAAGGGATTCTTCCTTCAGCTAAAACATGCATGTGGAACCCAGAGTATGATCCACCGTGTGATTGGGAAACGTGTTCAAATGTGTCTCAGTTTTCGTCCCCTGGTACTCGGATGCAACATTCCAGACGCTTTACTAACACTCTCCCCACTTGGAGAGTCAGTGCCTTTAACCTCCTATTTGGCCAAGTTTGCAATTTTTGTGGAAAATGAACAGGAATAGGGAGAACCAATGAGAGACTAGCTGGAGGTGTCTGGACGGGCAAATTTAACTCTCATTTCCCACCAGGAAGAGGAATTAACCAAAGGCTCAGCGAGCCATGCTGGAACCACACTAGGGCCTGAAGCAATCCTGCGGTGTTGTGGCCAGCTCACAAGAAAGCGAGTTGAAGAAAGGAGCTCAGGGGCACTGTAATTCACAAACCTTCAGAGTTATAAATGACAGCTATAGTCCAAAAATATATTGAAGTAAAGCTGCCAAGAGGACTTGAAAGCGGGGAAGAATTGCAGGAAACCGATTTCAGGAGGTAGACTGGAATTGCATGTAAAGCATAGGAAAAGAGGCAGAACGTCCACAATGATGCACTTGGCCAAAAAGGACGTATGCTTTTTTTCCTGAATATATTCAGGAAAAAACGCATATGCCCTTTTTGGCCAACAAGCAAGCTTGCAAAGGAAATCTGCACTACAATGAAGTCTCACTGCCCCCCGGTCAAAAGGGCCATCTGAAAAAAGTGTAAAATCCAGAAAGGCAGGACAGGCCATGGAGAACTGGGAGCCTAGTTAGACTGATGTGCGGGATGTAAATTTCCAACAGCCACTCTGGAGAAGTGTATGGTGTTTCCTGAAACATCTAAAAAACAAAGCAACAGAGACTAGGGCACTTCCACTTATGGTCCTATAGATTAGGGAAATTAAAATCAAAAAGACACAGCCACCCCAGAGTTTGGGATGGCTCTGTTTACAAGAACCTCATTTACGGTACAAGTTCAATATTGCAGAAAGCGAAAAATGGATAAAGAAGTTGTGGTACTTACGTACAATGCAATACCACTCAGCAATGAAATCTATGTCATCAGGCCAGTAGCAGCATAATGAGTGGATTCAGGTACGATGATTCTAAGTGAAATATGTCACACAGAAAAACAAACATCATAAGATATCACTAATACACGGAATGTAAACTTGGCTACACAGGAACTGAATTACAAAACAGAATAGGGTCTCAAATGTAGAAAACCAACTTATGCTTGCTTAAGGGGAAAGGTGAGTTGGGGTGCTGCATAAAACCAGAGATTGAAATTAGCACAGATACCTTTCCATAAGCCAAATATGTAATAGACAAGAGCTACTGCTTGCTCAACGAAGTGGACTCAACACCCCATATTAAACGCCTAAGAATATACCTGACTAGTAAGAATCTTAAAACCTATGGATTTATATGTCTCCGAAAGAGAATCCAGCGTGTGTACAGCGGCATAAACGCAGCAGTGATAGGATTGGTGAGGTTCGGTGAGCAAATGCAGACCCTTTGAAGTCATATTGCATGGTACCCATTCCATGGTTCTCAACTCTCCAGGTTTAAGGGATTCTTCCTTCAGCTAAAACATGCATGTGGAACCCAGAGTATGATCCACTGTGTGATCGGGAAACGTGTTCCAATGTGTCTCAGTTTTCGTCCCCTGGTACTCCGGTGCAACATTCCAGACGCTTTACTAACACTCTCCCCACTTGGAGAGTCAGTGCCTTTAACCTCCTGTTTGGCCCAGTTTGCAATTTCTGCGGAAAATGAACAGGAAGAGGGAGAACCAATGAGAGACTAGCTGGAGGTGTCTGGACGGGCAAATTTAACTCTCATTTCCCACCAGGAAGAGGAATTAACCAAAGGCTCAGCGAGCCATGCCGGAACCACACTAGGGCCTGAAGCAATCCTGCGGTGTTGTGGCCAGCTCACAAGAAAGCAAGTTGAAGAAAGGAGCTCAGGGGCACTGTCATTCACAAACCTGCAGAGTTATAAATGACAGCTATCATCCAAAAATATATTGAAGTAAGGCTGGCAAGAGGACTTGAAAGCAGGGCAGAATTGCAGGAAACCGATTTCAGGAGGTAGACTGGAATTGCATGAAAAGCATAGGAAAAGAGGCAGAACGTCCACAATGATGCACTTGGCCAAAAAGGGCGTATGCGTTTTTTCTCGAATATCAGGAAAAAACGCATACGCCCTTTTTGGCCAACCAAGCAAGCTTGCAAAGGAAATATGCACTACAATGAAGTCTCACTGCCCCCCGGTCAAAAGGGCCATCTGAAAAAAGTGTAAAATCCAGAAAGGCAGGACAGGCCATGGAGAACTGGGAGCCTTCTTATGCTGATGGGCGGGATGTAAATTGCAAACAGCCACTCTGGAGAAGTGTATGGTGTTTCCTGAAACATCTAAAAAACAAAGCAACAGAGCCTAGGGCACTTCCACTTATGGTCCTATAGATTAGGGAAATTAAAATCAAAAAGACACAGCCACCCCAAAGTTTGGGACGGCTCTGTTTACAAGAACCTCATTTACGGTACAAGTTCAATATTGCAGAAAGCGAAAAATGGATAAAGAAGTTGTGGTACTTACGTACAATGCAATACCACTCAGCAATGAAATCTATGTCATCAGGCCAGTAGCAGCATAATGAGTGGATTCAGGTACGATGATTCTAAGTGAAATAAGTCACACAGAAAAAGAAACATCATAAGATATCACTAATACACGGAATGTAAACTTGCCTACACAGGAACTGAATTACAAAACAGAATAGGGTCTCAAATATAGAAAAACAACTTATGCTTGCTTAAGGGGAAAGGTGAGTTGGGGTGCTGCATAAAACCAGAGATTGAAATTAGCACAGATACCTTTCCATAAGCCAAATATATAATAGACAAGAGCTACTGCTTGCTCAACGAAGTGGACTCAACACCCCATATTAAACGCCTAAGAATATACCTGACTAGTAAGAATCTTAAAGCCTATGGATTTATATGTCTCCGAAAGAGAATCAAGCGTGTGTACAGCGGCATAAACGCAGCAGTGATAGGATTGGTGAGGTTCGGTGAGCAAACGCAGACCCTTTGAAGTCATATTGCATGGTACCCATTCCATGCGTCTCAACTCTCCAGGTAAGGGATTCTTCCTTCAGCTAAAACATGCATGTGGAACCCAGAGTATGATCCACCGTGTGATCGGGAAACGTGTTCATATGTGTCTCAGTTTTCATCCCCTGGTACTCGGGTGCAACATTCCAGACGCTTTACTAACACTCTCACCACTTGGAGAGTCAGTGCCTTTAACCTCCTGTTTGGCCCAGTTTGCAATTTCTGTGGAAAATTAACAGGAATAGGGAGAAACAATGACAGACTAGCTGGAGGTGTCTGGACGGGCAAATTTAACTCTCATTTCCCACCAGGAAGAGGAATTAACCAAAGGCTCAGCGAGCCATGCCGAAACTACACTAGGGCTTGAAGCAATCCTGCGGTGTTGCGGCCAGCTCACAAGAAAGCGAGTTGAAGAAAGAAGCTCAGGGGCACTGTAATTCACAAACCTGCAGAGTTATAAATGACAGCTATCATCCAAAAATATATTGAAGTAAGGCTGCCAAGAGGACTTGAAAGCGGGGCAGAATTGCAGGAAACCGATTTCAGGAGGTAGACTGGAATTGCATGTAAAGCATAGGAAAAGAGGCAGAACGTCCACAATGATGCACTTGGCCAAAAAGGGCGTATGCGTTTTTTCCTGAATATATTCCTGAATATATTCAGGAAAAAACGCATACGCCCTTTTTGGCCAACCAAGCAAGCTTGCAAAGGAAATCTGCACTACAATGAAGTCTCACTGCCCCCCGGTCAAAAGGGCCATCTGAAAAAAGTGTAAAATCCAGAAAGGCAGGAAAGGCCATGGAGAACTGGGAGCCTTGTTATGCTGATGGGCGGGATGTAAATTGCCAACAGCCACTCTGGAGAAGTGTATGGTGTTTCCTGAAACATCTAAAAAACAAAGCAACAGAGCCTAGGGCACTTCCACTTATGGTCCTATAGATTAGGGAAATTAAAATCAAAAAGACACAGCCACCCCAAAGTTTGGGACGGCTCTGTTTACAAGAACCTCATTTACGGTACAAGTTCAATATCGCAGAAAGCGAAAAATGGATAAAGAAGTTGTGGTACTTACGTACAATGCAATATCACTCAGCAATGAAATCTATGTCATCAGGCCAGTAGCAGCATAATGAGTGGATTCAGGTACGATGATTCTAAGTGAAATAAGTCACACAGAAAAAGAAACATCATAAGGTATCACTAATACACGGAATGTAAACTTGGCTACACAGGAACTGAATTACAAAACAGAATAGGGTCTCAAATGTAGAAAACCAACTTATGCTTGCTTAAGGGGAAAGGTGAGTTGGGGTGCTGTATAAAACCAGAGATTGAAATTAACACAGATACCTTTCCATAAGCCAAATATGTAATAGACAAGAGCTACTGCTTGCTCAACGAAGTGGACTCAACACCCCATATTAAACGCCTAAGAATATACCTGACTAGTAAGAATCTTAAAACCTATGGATTTATATGTCTCCGAAAGAGAATCCAGCGTGTGTACAGCGGCATAAACGCAGCAGTGATAGGATTGGTGAGGTTCGGTGAGCAAATGCAGACCCTTTGAAGTCATATTGCATGGTACCCATTCCATGGGTCTCAACTCTCCAGGTTTAAGGGATTCTTCCTTCAGCTAAAACATGCATGTGGAACCCAGAGTATGATCCACCGTGTGATCGGGAAACGTGTTCAAATGTGTCTCAGTTTTCGTCCCCTGGTACTCGGGTGCAACATTCCAGACGCTTTACTAACACTCTCCCCACTTGGAGAGTCAGTGCCTTTAACCTCCTGTTTGGCCCAGTTTGCAATTTCTGCAGAAAATGAACAGGAATAGGGAGAACCAATGAGAGACTAGCTGGAGGTGTCTGGACGGGCAAATTTAACTCTCATTTCCCACCAGGAAGAGGAATTAACCAAAGGCTCAGCGAGCCATGCCGGAACCACACTAGGGCCTGAAGCAATCCTGCGGTGTTGTGGCCAGCTCACAAGAAAGCGAGTTGAAGAAAGGAGCTCAGGGGCACTGTAATTCACAAACTTGCAGAGTTATAAATGACAGCTATCGTCCAAAAATATATTGAAGTAAGGCTGCCAAGAGGACTTGAAAGCGGGTCAGAATTGCAGGAAACCGATTTCAGGAGGTAGACTGGAATTGCATGTAAAGCATAGGAAAAGAGGCAGAACGTCCACAATGATGCACTTGGCCAAAAAGGGCGTATGCATTTTTTCCTGAATATATTCAGGAAAAAACGCATACGCCCTTTTTGGCCAACCAAGCAAGCTTGCAAAGGAAATCTGCACTACAATGAAGTCTCACTGCCCCGCAGTCAAAAGGGCCATCTGAAAAAAGTGTAAAATCCAGAAAGGCAGGACAGGCCATGGAGAACTGGGATCCTTCTTATGCTGATGGGCGGGATGTAAATTGCAAACAGCCACTCTGGAGAAGTGTATGGTGTTTCCTGAAACATCTAAAAAACAAAGCAACAGAGCCTAGGGCACTTCCACTTATGGTCCTATAGCTTAGGGAAATTAAAATCAAAAAGACACAGCCACCCCAAAGTTCGGGACGGCTCTGTTTACAAGAACCTCGCTTACGGTACAAGTTCAATATCGCAGAAAGCGAAAAATGGATAAAGAAGTTGTGGTACTTACGTACAATGCAATATCACTCAGCAATGAAATCTATGTCATCAGGCCAGTAGCAGTATAATGAGTGGATTCAGGTACGATGATTCTAAGTGAAATAAATCACACAGAAAAAGAAACATCATAAGGTATCACTAATACACGGAATGTAAACATGGCTACACAGGAACTGAATTACAAAACAGAATAGTGTCTCAAATGAAGAAAACCAACTTACGCTTGCTTAAGAGGAAAGGTTAGTTGGGGTGCTGCATAAAACCAGAGATTGAAATTAACACAGATACCTTTCCATAAGCCAAATATGTAATAGACAAGAGCTACTGCTTGCTCAACGAAGTGGACTCAACACCCCATATTAAACGCCTAAGAATATACCTGACTAGTAAGAATCTTAAAACCTATGGATTGATATGTCTACGAAAGAGAATCAAGCGTGTGTACAGCGGCATAAACGCAGCAGTGATAGGATTGGTGAAGTTCGGTGAGCAAATGCAGACCCTTTGAAGTCATATTGCATGGTACCCATTCCATGGTTCTCAACTCTCCAGGTTTAAGGGATTCTTCCTTCAGCTAAAACATGCATGTGGAACCCAGAGTATGATCCACCGTGTGATCGGGAAACGTGTTCAAATGTGTCTCAGTTTTCGTCCCCTGGTACTCGGGTGCAACATTCCAGATGCTTTACTAACACTCTCCCCACTTGGAGAGTCAGTGCCTTTAACCTCCTGTTTGGCCCAGTTTGCAATTTCTGTGGAAAATTAACAGGAATAAGGAGAACCAATGACAGACTAGCTGGAGGTGTCTGGACGGGCAAATTTAACTCTCATTTCCCACCAGGAAGAGGAATTAACCAAAGGCTCAGCGAGCCATGCCGAAACTACACTAGTGCTTGAAGCAATCCTGCGGTGTTGCGGCCAGCTCACAAGAAAGCGAGTTGAAGAAAGAAGCTCAGGGGCACTGTAATTCACAAACCTGCAGAGTTATAAATGACAGCTATCATCCAAAAATATATTGAAGTAAGGCTGCCAAGAGGACTTGAAAGCGGGGCAGAATTGCAGGAAACCGATTTCAGGAGGTAGACTGGAATTGCATGTAAAGCATAGGAAAAGAGGCAGAACGTCCACAATGATGCACTTGGCCAAAAAGGGCATATGCGTTTTTTCCTGAATATATTCAGGAAAAAACGCATACGCCCTTTTTGGCCAACCAAGCAAGCTTGCAAAGGAAATCTGCACTACAATGAAGTCTCACTGCCCCCCGGTCAAAAGGGCCATCTGAAAAAAGTGTAAAATCCAGAAAGGCAGGACAGACCATGGAGAACTGGGAGCCTACTTAGGCTGATGGGCGGGATGTAAATTGCCAACAGCCACTCTGGAGAAGTGTATGGTGTTTCCTGAAACATCTGAAAAACAAAGCAACAGAGCCTAGGGCACTTCCATTTTTGGTCCTATAGATTAGGGAAATTAAAATCAAAAAGACACAGCCACCCCAAAGTTTGGGACAGCTCTGTTTACAAGAACCTCATTTACGGTACAAGTTCAATATCGCAGAAAGCGAAAAATGGATAAAGAAGTTGTGGTACTTACGTACAATGCAATATCACTCAGCAATGAAATCTATGTCATCAGGCCAGTAGCAGCATAATGAGTGGATTCAGGTACGATGATTCTAAGTGAAATAAGTCACACAGAAAAAGAAACATCATAAGGTATCACTAATACACGGAATGTAAACTTGCCTACACAGGAACTGAATTACAAAACAGAATAGGGTCTCAAATGTAGAAAACCAACTTATGCTTGCTTAAGGGGAAAGGTGAGTTGGGGTGCTGCATAAAACCAGAGATTGAAATTAACACAGATACCTTTCCATAAGCCAAATATGTAATAGACAAGAGCTACTGCTTGCTCAACGAAGTGGACTCAACACCCCATATTAAACGCCTAAGAATATACCTGACTAGTAAGAATCTTAAAACCCATGGATTTATATGTCTCCGAAAGAGAATCCAGCGTGTGTACAGCGGCATAAACGCAGCAGTGATAGGATTGGTGAGGTTCGGTGAGCAAATGCAGACCCTTTGAAGTCATATTGCATGGTACCCATTCTATGGGTCTCAACTCTCCAGGTTTAAGGGATTCTTCCTTCAGCTAAAACATGCATGTGGAACCCAGAGTATGATCCACCGTGTGATCGGGAAACGTGTTCAAATGTGTCTCAGTTTTCGTCCCCTGGTACTCGGGTGCAACATTCCAGACGCTTTACTAACACTCTCCCCACTTGGAGAGTCAGTGCCTTTAACCTCCTGTTTGGCCCAGTTTGCAATTTTTGTGGAAAATGAACAGGAATAGGGAGAACCAATGAGAGACTAGCTGGAGGTGTCTGGACGGGCAAATTTAACTCTCATTTCCCACCAGGAAGAGGAATTAACCAAAGGCTCAGCGAGCCATGCCGGAACCACACTAGGGCCTGAAGCAATCCTGCGGTGTTGTGGCCAGCTCACAAGAAAGCGAGTTGAAGAAAGGAGCTCAGGGGCACTGTAATTCACAAACCTGCAGAGTTATAAATGACAGCTATCATCCAAAAATATATTGAAGTAAGGCTGCCAAGAGGACTTGAAAGCGGGGCAGAATTGCAGGAAACCGATTTCAGGAGGTAGACTGGAATTGCATGTAAAGCATAGGAAAAGAGGCAGAACGTCCACAATGATGCACTTGGCCAAAAAGGGCGTATGCGTTTTTTCCTGAATATATTCAGGAAAAAACGCATACGCCCTTTTTGGCCAACCAAGCAAGCTTGCAAAGGAAATCTGCACTACAATGAAGTCTCACTGCCCCCCGGTCAAAAGGGCCATCTGACAAAATTGTAAAATCCAGAAAAGCAGGACAGGCCATGGAGAACTGGGAGCCTTGTTATGCTGATGGGCGGGATGTAAATTGCCAACAGCCACTCTGGAGAAGTGTATGGTGTTTCCTGAAACATCTAAAAAACAAAGCAACAGAGCCTAGGGCACTTCCACTTATGGTCCTATAGATTAGGGAAATTAAAATCAAAAAGACACAGCCACCCCAAAGTTTGGGACGGCTCTGTTTACAAGAACCTCATTTACGGTACAAGTTCAATATCGCAGAAAGCGAAAAATGGATAAAGAAGTTGTGGTACTTACGTACAATGCAATATCACTCAGCAATGAAATCTATGTCATCAGGCCAGTAGAAGCATAATGAGTGGATTCAGGTACGATGATTCTAAGTGAAATAAGTCACACATAAAAAGAAGCATCATAAGATATCACTAATACACGGAATGTAAACTTGGCTACACAGGAACTGAATTACAAAACAGAATAGGGTCTCAAATGTAGAAAACCAACTTATGCTTGCGTAAGGGGAAAGGTGAGTTGAGGTGCTGCATAAAACCAGAGATTGAAATTAGCACAGATACCTTTCCATAAGTCAAATATGTAATAGACAACAGCTACTGCTTCCTCAACGAAGTGGACTCAACACCCCATATTAAACGCCTAAGAATATACCTGACTAGTAAGAATCTTAAAACCTATGGATTTATATGTCTCCGAAAGAGAATCCAGCGTGTGTACAGCGGCATAAACGCAGCAGTGATAGGATTGGTGAGGTTCGGTGAGCAAATGCAGACCCTTTGAAGTCATATTGCATGGTACCCATTCCATGGTTCTCAACTCTCCAGGTTTAAGGGATTCTTCCTTCAGCTAAAACATGCATGTGGAACCCAGAGTATGATCCACTGTGTGATCGGGAAACGTGTTCCAATGTGTCTCAGTTTTCGTCCCCTGGTACTCCGGTGCAACATTCCAGACGCTTTACTAACACTCTCCCCACTTGGAGAGTCAGTGCCTTTAACCTCCTGTTTGGCCCAGTTTGCAATTTCTGCGGAAAATGAACAGGAATAGGGAGAACCAATGAGAGACTAGCTGGAGGTGTCTGGACGGGCAAATTTAACTCTCATTTCCCACCAGGAAGAGGAATTAACCAAAGGCTCAGCGAGCCATGCCGGAACCACACTAGGGCCTGAAGCAATCCTGCGGTGTTGTGGCCAGCTCACAAGAAAGCGAGTTGAAGAAAGGAGCTCAGGGGCACTGTAATTCACAAACCTGCAGAGTTATAAATGACAGCTATCGTCCAAAAATATATTGAAGTAAGGCTGCCAAGAGGACTTGAAAGCGGGGCAGAATTGCAGGAAACCGATTTCAGGAGGTAGACTGGAATTGCATGTAAAGCATAGGAAAAGAGGCAGAACGTCCACAATGATGCACTTGGCCAAAAAGGGCGTATGCGTTTTTTCCTGAATATATTCAGGAAAAAACGCATACGCCCTTTTTGGCCAACCAAGCAAGCTTGCAAAGGAAATCTGCACTACAATGAAGTCTCACTGCCCCGCAGTCAAAAGGGCCATCTGAAAAAAGTGTAAAATCCAGAAAGGCAGGACAGGCCATGGAGAACTGGGATCCTTCTTATGCTGATGGGCGGGATGTAAATTGCAAACAGCCACTCTGGAGAAGTGTATGGTGTTTCCTGAAACATCTAAAAAACAAAGCAACAGAGCCTAGGGCACTTCCACTTATGGTCCTATAGCTTAGGGAAATTAAAATCAAAAAGACACAGCCACCCCAAAGTTCGGGACGGCTCTGTTTACAAGATCCTCGCTTACGGTACAAGTTCAATATCGCAGAAAGCGAAAAATGGATAAAGAAGTTGTGGTACTTACGTACAATGCAATATCACTCAGCAATGAAATCTATGTCATCAGGCCAGTAGAAGCATAATGAGTGGATTCAGGTACGATGATTCTAAGTGAAATAAGTCACACAGAAAAAGAAACATCATAAGGTATCACTAATACACAGAATGTAAACTTGGCTACACAGGAACTGAATTACAAAACAGAATAGGGTCTCAAATGTAGAAAACCAACTTATGCTTGCTTAAGGGGAAAGGTGAGTTGGGGTGCTGCATAAAACCAGAGATATAAATTAGCACAGATACCTTTCCATAAGTCAAATATGTAATAGACAAGAGCTACTGCTTGCTCAACGAAGTGGACTCAACACCCCATATTAAACGCCTAAGAATATACCTGACTAGTAAGAATCTTAAAACCTATGGATTTATATGTCTCCGAAAGAGAATCCAGCGTGTGTACAGCGGCATAAACGCAGCAGTGATAGGATTGGTGAGGTTCGGTGAGCAAATGCAGACCCTTTGAAGTCATATTGCATGGTACCCATTCCATGCGTCTCAACTCTCCAGGTTTAAGGGATTCTTCCTTCAGCTAAAACATGCATGTGGAACCCAGAGTATGATCCACCGTGTGATCGGGAAATGTGTTCAAATGTGTCTCAGTTTTCGTCCCCTGGTACTCGGGTGCAACATTCCAGACGCTTTACTAACACTCTCCCCACTTGGAGAGTCAGTGCCTTTAACCTCCTGTTTGGCCCAGTTTGCAATTTTTGTGGAAAATGAACAGGAATAGGGAGAACCAATGAGAGACTAGCTGGAGGTGTCTGGACGGGCAAATTTAACTCTCATTTCCCACCAGGAAGAGGAATTAACCAAAGGCTCAGCGAGCCATGCCGGAACCACACTAGGGCCTGAAGCAATCCTGCGGTGTTGTGGCCAGCTCACAAGAAAGCGAGTTGAAGAAAGGAGCTCAGGGGCACTGTAATTCACAAACCTGCAGAGTTATAAATGACAGCTATCGTCCAAAAATATATTGAAGTAAGGCTGCCAAGAGGACTTGAAAGCGGGGCAGAATTGCAGGAAACCGATTTCAGGAGGTAGACTGGAATTGCATGTAAAGCATAGGAAAAGAGGCAGAACGTCCACAATGATGCACTTGGCCAAAAAGGGCGTATGCGTTTTTTCCTGAATATATTCAGGAAAAAACGCATACGCCCTTTTTGGCCAACCAAGCAAGCTTGCAAAGGAAATCTGCACTACAATGAAGTCTCACTGCCCCCCGGTCAAAAGGGCCATCTGACAAAATTGTAAAATCCAGAAAAGCAGGACAGGCCATGGAGAACTGGGAGCCTTGTTATGCTGATGGGCGGGATGTAAATTGCCAACAGCCACTCTGGAGAAGTGTATGGTGTTTCCTGAAACATCTAAAAAACAAAGCAACAGAGCCTAGGGCACTTCCACTTATGGTCCTATAGATTAGGGAAATTAAAATCAAAAAGACACAGCCACCCCAAAGTTTGGGACGGCTCTGTTTACAAGAACCTCATTTACGGTACAAGTTCAATATCGCAGAAAGCGAAAAATGGATAAAGAAGTTGTGGTACTTACGTACAATGCAATATCACTCAGCAATGAAATCTATGTCATCAGGCCAGTAGAAGCATAATGAGTGGATTCAGGTACGATGATTCTAAGTGAAATAAGTCACACATAAAAAGAAGCATCATAAGATATCACTAATACACGGAATGTAAACTTGGCTACACAGGAACTGAATTACAAAACAGAATAGGGTCTCAAATGTAGAAAACCAACTTATGCTTGCGTAAGGGGAAAGGTGAGTTGGGGTGTTGCATAAAACCAGAGATTGAAATTAGCACAGATACCTTTCCATAAGCCAAATATGTAATAGACAACAGCTACTGCTTCCTCAACGAAGTGGACTCAACACCCCATATTAAACGCCTAAGAATATACCTGACTAGTAAGAATCTTAAAACCTATGGATTTATATGTCTCCGAAAGAGAATCAAGCATGTGTACAGCGGCATAAACGCAGCAGTGATAGGATTGGGGAGGTTCGGTGAGCAAATGCAGACCCTTTGAAGTCATATTGCATGGTACCCATTCCATGGTTCTCAACTCTCCAGGTTTAAGGGATTCTTCCTTCAGCTAAAACATGCATGTGGAACCCAGAGTATGATCCACCGTGTGATCGGGAAACGTGTTCAAATGTGTCTCAGTTTTCGTCCCCTGGTACTCGGGTGCAACATTCCAGACGCTTTACTAAAACTCTCCCCACTTGGAGAGTCAGTGCCTTTAACCTCCTGTTTGGCCCAGTTTGCAATTTCTGCGGAAAATGAACAGGAATAGGGAGAACCAATGAGAGACTAGCTGGAGGTGTCTGGACGGGCAAATTTAACTCTCATTTCCCACCAGGAAGAGGAATTAACCAAAGGCTCAGCGTGCCATGCTGGAACCACACTAGGGCCTGAAGCAATCCTGCGCTGTTGCGGCCAGCTCACAAGAAAGCGAGTTGAAGAAAGGAGCTCAGGGGCTCTGTAATTCACAAACCTGCAGAGTTATAAATGACAGCTATCGTCCAAAAATATATTGAAGTAAGGCTGCCAAGAAGACTTGAAAGCAGGGCAGAATTGCAGTAAACCGATTTCAGGAGGTAGACTGGAATTGCATGTAAAGCATAGGAAAAGAGGCAGAACGTCCACAATGATGCACTTGGCCAAAAAGGGCGTATGCATTTTTTCCTGAATATATTCCTGAATATATTCAGGAAAAAACGCATACGCCCTTTTTGGCCAACCAAGCAAGCTTGCAAAGGAAATATGCACTACAATGAAGTCTCACTGCCCCCCGGTCAAAAGGGCCATCTGAAAAAAGTGTAAAATCCAGAAAGGCAGGACAGGCCATGGAGAACTGGGAGCCTTCTTATGCTGATGGGCGGGATGTAAATTGCCAACAGCCACTCTGGAGAAGTGTATGGTGTTTCCTGAAACATCTAAAAAACAAAGCAACAGAGACTAGGGCACTTCCACTTATGGTCCTATAGATTAGGGAAATTAAAATCAAAAAGACACAGCCACCCCAGAGTTTGGGATGGCTCTGTTTACAAGAACCTCATTTACGGTACAAGTTCAATATTGCAGAAAGCGAAAAATGGATAAAGAAGTTGTGGTACTTACGTACAATGCAATACCACTCAGCAATGAAATCTATGTCATCAGGCCAGTAGCAGCATAATGAGTGGATTCAGGTACGATGATTCTAAGTGAAATATGTCACACAGAAAAACAAACATCATAAGATATCACTAATACACGGAATGTAAACTTGGCTACACAGGAACTGAATTACAAAACAGAATAGGGTCTCAAATGTAGAAAACCAACTTATGCTTGCTTAAGGGGAAAGGTGAGTTGGGGTGCTGCATAAAACCAGAGATTGAAATTAGCACAGATACCTTTCCATAAGCCAAATATGTAATAGACAAGAGCTACTGCTTGCTCAACGAAGTGGACTCAACACCCCATATTAAACGCCTAAGAATATACCTGACTAGTAAGAATCTTAAAACCTATGGATTTATATGTCTCCGAAAGAGAATCCAGCGTGTGTACAGCGGCATAAACGCAGCAGTGATAGGATTGGTGAGGTTCGGTGAGCAAATGCAGACCCTTTGAAGTCATATTGCATGGTACCCATTCCATGGTTCTCAACTCTCCAGGTTTAAGGGATTCTTCCTTCAGCTAAAACATGCATGTGGAACCCAGAGTATGATCCACTGTGTGATCGGGAAACGTGTTCCAATGTGTCTCAGTTTTCGTCCCCTGGTACTCCGGTGCAACATTCCAGACGCTTTACTAACACTCTCCCCACTTGGAGAGTCAGTGCCTTTAACCTCCTGTTTGGCCCAGTTTGCAATTTCTGCGGAAAATGAACAGGAATAGGGAGAACCAATGAGATACTAGCTGGAGGTGTCTGGACGGGCAAATTTAACTCTCATTTCCCACCAGGAAGAGGAATTAACCAAAGGCTCAGCGAGCCATGCCGGAACCACACTAGGGCCTGAAGCAATCCTGCGGTGTTGTGGCCAGCTCACAAGAAAGCGAGTTGAAGAAAGGAGCTCAGGGGCACTGTAATTCACAAACCTGCAGAGTTATAAATGACAGCTATCGTCCAAAAATATATTGAAGTAAGGCTGCCAAGAGGACTTGAAAGCGGGGCAGAATTGCAGGAAACCGATTTCAGGAGGTAGACTGGAATTGCATGTAAAGCATAGGAAAAGAGGCAGAACGTCCACAATGATGCACTTGGCCAAAAAGGGCGTATGCGTTTTTTCCTGAATATATTCAGGAAAAAACGCATACGCCCTTTATGGCCAACCAAGCAAGCTTGCAAAGGAAATCTGCACTACAATGAAGTCTCACTGCCCCGCAGTCAAAAGGGCCATCTGAAAAAAGTGTAAAATCCAGAAAGGCAGGACAGGCCATGGAGAACTGGGATCCTTCTTATGCTGATGGGCGGGATGTAAATTGCAAACAGCCACTCTGGAGAAGTGTATGGTGTTTCCTGAAACATCTAAAAAACAAAGCAACAGAGCCTAGGGCACTTCCACTTATGGTCCTATAGCTTAGGGAAATTAAAATCAAAAAGACACAGCCACCCCAAAGTTCGGGACGGCTCTGTTTACAAGATCCTCGCTTACGGTACAAGTTCAATATCGCAGAAAGCGAAAAATGGATAAAGAAGTTGTGGTACTTACGTACAATGCAATATCACTCAGCAATGAAATCTATGTCATCAGGCCAGTAGCAGCATAATGAGTGGATTCAGGTACGATGATTCTAAGTGAAATAAATCACACAGAAAAAGAAACATCATAAGGTATCACTAATACACGGAATGTAAACATGGCTACACAGGAACTGAATTACAAAACAGAATAGGGTCTCAAATGAAGAAAACCAACTTACGCTTGCTTAAGAGGAAAGGTTAGTTGGGGTGCTGCATAAAACCAGAGATTGAAATTAACACAGATACCTTTCCATAAGCCAAATATGTAATAGACAAGAGCTACTGCTTGCTCAACGAAGTGGACTCAACACCCCATATTAAACGCCTAAGAATATACCTGACTAGTAAGAATCTTAAAACCTATGGATTGATATGTCTACGAAAGAGAATCAAGCGTGTGTACAGCGGCATAAACGCAGCAGTGATAGGATTGGTGAGGTTCGGTCAGCAAATGCAGACCCTTTGAAGTCATATTGCATGGTACCCATTCCATGGTTCTCAACTCTCCAGGTTTAAGGGATTCTTCCTTCAGCTAAAACATGCATGTGGAACCCAGAGTATGATCCACCGTGTGATCGGGAAACGTGTTCAAATGTGTCTCAGTTTTCGTCCCCTGGTACTCGGGTGCAACATTCCAGATGCTTTACTAACACTCTCCCCACTTGGAGAGTCAGTGCCTTTAACCTCCTGTTTGGCCCAGTTTGCAATTTCTGTGGAAAATTAACAGGAATAGGGAGAACCAATGACAGACTAGCTGGAGGTGTCTGGACGGGCAAATTTAACTCTCATTTCCCACCAGGAAGAGGAATTAACCAAAGGCTCAGCGAGCCATGCCGAAACTACACTAGTGCTTGAAGCAATCCTGCGGTGTTGCGGCCAGCTCACAAGAAAGCGAGTTGAAGAAAGAAGCTCAGGGGCACTGTAATTCACAAACCTGCAGAGTTATAAATGACAGCTATCATCCAAAAATATATTGAAGTAAGGCTGCCAAGAGGACTTGAAAGCGGGGCAGAATTGCAGGAAACCGATTTCAGGAGGTAGACTGGAATTGCATGAAAAGCATAGGAAAAGAGGCAGAACGTCCACAATGATGCACTTGGCCAAAAAGGGCGTATGCGTTTTTTCCTGAATATATTCAGGAAAAAACGCATACGCCCTTTTTGGCCAACCAAGCAAGCTTGCAAAGGAAATCTGCACTACAATGAAGTCTCACTGCCCCCCGGTCAAAAGGGACATCTGAAAAAAGTGTAAAATCCAGAAAGGCAGGACAGGCCATGGAGAACTGGGAGCCTAGTTAGGCTGATGGGCGGGATGTAAATTGCCAACAGCCACTCTGCAGAAGTGTATGGTGTTTCCTGAAACATCTAAAAAACAAAGCAACAGAGCCTAGGGCACTTCCACTTATGGTCCTATAGATTAGGGAAATTAAAATCAAAAAGACACAGCCACCCCAAAGTTTGGGACGGCTCTGTTTACAAGAACCTCATTTACGGTACAAGTTCAATATTGCAGAAAGCGAAAAATGGATAAAGAAGTTGTGGTACTTACGTACAATGCAATACCACTCACCAATGAAATCTATGTCATCAGGCCAGTAGCAGCATAATGAGTGGATTCAGGTACGATGATTCTAAGTGAAATAAGTCACACAGAAAAAGAAACATCATAAGATATCACTAATACACGGAATGTAAACTTGCCTACACAGGAACTGAATTACAAAACAGAATAGGGTCTCAAATGTAGAAAACCAACTTATGCTTGCTTAAGGGGAAAGGTGAGTTGGGGTGCTGCATAAAACCAGAGATTGAAATTAACACAGATACCTTTCCATAAGCCAAATATGTAATAGACAAGAGCTACTGCTTGCTCAACGAAGTGGGCTCAACACCCCATATTAAACGCCTAAGAATATACCTGACTAGTAAGAATCTTAAAACCTATGGATTGATATGTCTACGAAAGAGAATCCAGCGTGTGTACAGCGGCATAAACGCAGCAGTGATAGGATTGGTGAGGTTCGGTGAGCAAATGCAGACCCTTTGAAGTCATATTGCATGGTACCCATTCCATGGGTTTCAACTCTCCAGGTTTAAGGGATTCTTCCTTCAGCTAAAACATGCATGTGGAACCCAGAGTATGATCCACCGTGTGATCGGGAAACGTGTTCAAATGTGTCTCAGTTTTCGTCCCCTGGTACTCGGGTGCAACATTCCAGACGCTTTACTAACACTCTCCCCACTTGGAGAGTCAGTGCCTTTAACCTCCTGTTTGGCCCAGTTTGCAATTTTTGTGGAAAATGAACAGGAATAGGGAGAACCAATGACAGACTAGCTGGAGGTGTCTGGACGGGCAAATTTAACTCTCATTTCCCACCAGGAAGAGGAATTAACCAAAGGCTCAGCGAGCCATGCCGAAACCACACTAGGGCCTGAAGCAATCCTGCGGTGTTGTGGCCAGCTCACAAGAAAGCGAGTTGAAGAAAGGAGCTCAGGGGCACTGTAATTCACAAACCTGCAGAGTTATAAATGACAGCTATCGTCCAAAAATATATTGAAGTAAGGCTGCCAAGAGGACTTGAAAGCGGGTCAGAATTGCAGGAAACCGATTTCAGGAGGTAGACTGGAATTGCATGTAAAGCATAGGAAAAGAGGCAGAACGTCCACAATGATGCACTTGGCCAAAAAGGGCGTATGCATTTTTTCCTGAATATATTCAGGAAAAAACGCATACGCCCTTTTTGGCCAACCAAGCAAGCTTGCAAAGGAAATCTGCACTACAATGAAGTCTCACTGCCCCCTGGTCAAAAGGGCCATCTGAAAAAAGTGTAAAATCCAGAAAGGCAGGACAGGCCATGGAGAACTGGGATCCTTCTTATGCTGATGGGCGGGATGTAAATTGCAAACAGCCACTCTGGAGAAGTGTATGGTGTTTCCTGAAACATCTAAAAAACAAAGCAACAGAGCCTAGGGCACTTCCACTTATGGTCCTATAGCTTAGGGAAATTAAAATCAAAAAGACACAGCCACCCCAAAGTTCGGGACGGCTCTGTTTACAAGAACCTCGCTTACGGTACAAGTTCAATATCGCAGAAAGCGAAAAATGGATAAAGAAGTTGTGGTACTTACGTACAATGCAATATCACTCAGCAATGAAATCTATGTCATCAGGCCAGTAGCAGCATAATGAGTGGATTCAGGTACGATGATTCTAAGTGAAATAAATCACACAGAAAAAGAAACATCATAAGGTATCACTAATACACGGAATGTAAACATGGCTACACAGGAACTGAATTACAAAACAGAATAGGGTCTCAAATGAAGAAAACCAACTTACGCTTGCTTAAGAGGAAAGGTTAGTTGGGGTGCTGCATAAAACCAGAGATTGAAATTAACACAGATACCTTTCCATAAGCCAAATATGTAATAGACAAGAGCTACTGCTTGCTCAACGAAGTGGACTCAACACCCCATATTAAACGCCTAAGAATATACCTGACTAGTAAGAATCT
This sequence comes from Pseudorca crassidens, assembly GCF_039906515.1. Taxonomy (NCBI): domain Eukaryota; kingdom Metazoa; phylum Chordata; class Mammalia; order Artiodactyla; family Delphinidae; genus Pseudorca; species Pseudorca crassidens. The sequence goes on from NW_027136117.1 coordinate 175,553, forward strand.
TAAAACCTATGGATTGATATGTCTACGAAAGAGAATCAAGCGTGTGTACAGCGGCATAAACGCAGCAGTGATAGGATTGGTGAAGTTCGGTGAGCAAATGCAGACCCTTTGAAGTCATATTGCATGGTACCCATTCCATGGTTCTCAACTCTCCAGGTTTAAGGGATTCTTCCTTCAGCTAAAACATGCATGTGGAACCCAGAGTATGATCCACCGTGTGATCGGGAAACGTGTTCAAATGTGTCTCAGTTTTCGTCCCCTGGTACTCGGGTGCAACATTCCAGATGCTTTACTAACACTCTCCCCACTTGGAGAGTCAGTGCCTTTAACCTCCTGTTTGGCCCAGTTTGCAATTTCTGTGGAAAATTAACAGGAATAGGGAGAACCAATGACAGACTAGCTGGAGGTGTCTGGACGGGCAAATTTAACTCTCATTTCCCACCAGGAAGAGGAATTAACCAAAGGCTCAGCGAGCCATGCCGAAACTACACTAGTGCTTTAAGCAATCCTGCGGTGTTGCGGCCAGCTCACAAGAAAGCGAGTTGAAGAAAGAAGCTCAGGGGCACTGTAATTCACAAACCTGCAGAGTTATAAATGACAGCTATCATCCAAAAATATATTGAAGTAAGGCTGCCAAGAGGACTTGAAAGCGGGGCAGAATTGCAGGAAACCGATTTCAGGAGGTAGACTGGAATTGCATGTAAAGCATAGGAAAAGAGGCAGAACGTCCACAATGATGCACTTGGCCAAAAAGGGCGTATGCGTTTTTTCCTGAATATATTCAGGAAAAAACGCATACGCCCTTTTTGGCCAACCAAGCAAGCTTGCAAAGGAAATCTGCACTACAATGAAGTCTCACTGCCCCCCGGTCAAAAGGGC